>NW_026886105.1:0-73431 GCF_032173495.1 Musca vetustissima
CCAGCAGCGAGTAGACCAATAAAGTTGCCACAGACCCACATAGAGAGAGAGATATAGCCACAACGATGATGGCATGAACAACGGACGGACGGTCATTGGACGAAGTGATATACGCAACCACATCGGCCCATAGATGGATATACGAATATGTTGTGCTATTAGTAAAAACCTTAAAGTGGCCGCATTCCATGACTTTGTGGAGAGAACAATCGGCAAAAAACAGACCCACTCGAAACATGTACTCGTATGCCTCACTTTGGTCAAAAGAAACCAAAAGTAATTTCAGTCAAAAAAACAACAAATTTTTGTGATAACAAAAAAGAAGGAGCAATAAAAAAAACAGTAGCAATGCTATGTGACAAAGTGACGTGGAGAGTATATTGCACAATGGGCGTGGATTGGAGTTTGATAATTAGTTAACTGCAATTATGCGGGTTTTAGAATTGGATATCTAAATAACGTTTGAATAGTGATACATAAGTCTTTACCTGGTATATATGGGCCAGTTGAAAGCCAAAATATAGACACGAATTCGAGCTAGATACTCCTCCTGTTATAAGCTCTTTAGTTGAGGAAATAAAGAATTAAAGCCCTACGTCAATTTGTTGGCTTATATTGAGGTTGTAATTACCTCATTTTGGTTCAATTATATCTCTCGATGTTTCATACCATGTTTACGATTGGGTATAGCCCCCAAATAAAGATCCAACAGATATTGTTCCCACGGACGCACAGTGGGTTAGAATACCCTGTTTCCTTGGATTAATTAAAAAATTAAATTTTAAGTATCGTTAAAAATTTTTGCACACGGTTAAAGTATATAAAATTCTACATCACTTGTCGTTGAAATAAATGTCAAAAGTGGACTGGTGTTTTTGTAGTGAAACTTCAAAGTTAAACTTCATACAAATTTTTGTGCCAAAAAAGGCTGAAAAAAGTGAAAACGTTCCCGTTGAAAATTTTATTTATTTAAAAAAGTATTGTAAAAGTTAAACATTTTTCAACGGAACCAAGAAGTTTAGGTTATTTTGCAAATACTTCGTTAACATTTGAGTATGAAATTGTGTTTGGAAGTGATTAAGATTTAGTTAGTTATATTGAAAATGCCAAAAAAATTAATATTTTTATATTTTAAATGGATAAATAGTTATTATTCGTCCACATTCGTGACATAATTTTTGGTTTATATTAAAGAGGACATAAATCTGTGTTATATTGCAAAATTTTACGCTGCCCTTTTGTGCCTTTTAGAAGCTATGCGTTGTTTAATACAAGCGTTGCAGCAGTCAAATTAGCTAAAAGTCACATTGATCTCGTGGCTGGTGCTGTTGTTGAGTGTTGTGTTTTCTTGTTTTTCATGTTATTTTTTCTAATTATTTTATTGTTGTTATTTTTGTTTCTTTTAATAATATTCTTTCTTACAATATTTTGTTTTTGTTTATTTAATAATATTCATTGTTTTGACAAATAGTGATTGTGCTATGCAGTTTCAAGTAGTCGGGTAAAAGGGTTCTTTATTAGAATTTTTTTATAGGTACAAGTTCGAACGTTGTTTTTTATAATCGTCGAAGCTTATGATGAATTCGAGCGCTCAAACAATGAATGACAAGATGACATTTTTAGCTAAAGAAATCAAAAAAAAAAAAACGCACCAAAACGCTAAAAAAATCTGCCGAAATAACAAAAATATATGTTAATTTAATAAAATTTAATAAATTTAATAACCGACACGTGCCATGTCGGTTATAGCTGTATCCAGTGGCCATGAGATTAATAATGAAGAATTTCAAATATATGCACACAATACACGACGACTTTTTGTTGAAACGTATCCTTGGTATAATATGCACAAGTTTTTTATTCACGGACCCGAAATTGTGTCAAATGCCCTTTTACATATTGAGCAATTATCAGAAGTTGGTGATGCTGCGGACAGAGATGGCCTGTCAGAAACAGTGACGTAAATGACATACATTTCCGACGTATAATACATACGTCAGAAACGTCGGAAACCCACTCAAAACCATTATGTTTTTTATAAAATAGCTATTTACATTTAGCGATTTGGAAATAACGTATGCTTTACTCAAATTTATATCGAATATCAAAATTTTTTTCTTAAAAAAATTCAGAATTTTTTATCTGTTCTAGTAAAGAATAGCCAGATATACAGTAAAAATAATATATGTTCTTGAAAATTACTGTATATGTTGATAATATTGAAATAAATGACGTTTACTACATTTTATACAGGTATATGACGTTTTCGACGTTTACACCTTTTTGACAGTCGAAAACCTGAAAATTCGTCATACGGACCATCCCTGGCTGCGGATGATGACGATGTGGATGATCAACTTTAAGATGTATAAAATTCAATGTTTAAGTTATCATATTGTACTCCTTGCACTATATACCTACACTGATATTTGGCACTACTTAATAAAATTATACTCAAATATACTTAGAAAACATTATTTTTAACTTATTTTAATGGTATTAACTGAAAAATAAAGAAAAATTATTCTAACATAGCTTCCCTGATTTGATCCAAGAAAACATGGTACTCTAACCCACTGTGGGACGGGGCTGAATTTTAGCATTCAGGGTTCGTGGAGGGTGAAAACAATTTTCGGAATTTCAGTGTTTTAAAGATTTTAGTAATTTTCCTATATATGTGCCATTAATTTGGCATTTCGGTTTCCTGGAGAATAAAACACTTACTCTCAGAAATACTTAAAATAGTTACTGATGATCTAAGCATGTCCGGCTGTCTTTTGTAATCACTCTAGTTACTGCACGAATTGAGATAGATCACCACAATTTTTTCGGTCCACGTGTAGCCATATTCCCCGTATAAGGGTACCCCCAATTTTCGGTATTTTGAGGTTCTTAAGCGTATTCCCAACCGAATTCGCTGTAATTTTGCACTTTGCTTTCGAATTAGGTACCAAATTTCTCCACTACTAATTATAAATATATATACCCCAATTTTTTTTTTCATCCGAATTCTCTGTAATTTGGTTTTTGTAAACGTATATGGCAACCTTCTAGGTTTAGTCACCATATAACGTAATTTTTAATATTTAGCGTAAAGAAAGGTACTGTGAAGCAACAATGTTAGGTTCGAAATTGAGCTATATCGGTCCTTAGTTAGGCATAGCACCTCATATAATGATAACTCCAAGTGTTCCTATACAATGTAATCAATATTGGTCCCGCTTTAAGTACAACCTCCAAGGACGAACGTATATAATTTTTTTGCATCGGAAGTTTTAATCGCACTTCCCAAGGTCAGTCGCTATAGTATAGTTCCACGTGGGATTAAAACTGTAGTTTCAAGTATCTATCAGTATACCTATGGTGGAGGGTATCCAAAGTTCGGCCCGGTTGTTGTTGTTGTAGCAGCTAGTACTGCTGTGTATTTCCAATTTGTCTTAATCTGGTTCTGCCTCTAACTCCAAATTCAGAAAGGCTGCGACCTGTACAGGTTGAGTCCAGAGAGAAGATGGGGTTAGGAGAGTGGGCTTGGCTGGGCAATTAAACAGATGTAGCGTATCATGTGGTCCGTTACCACATGCCGGGCAGACATTGTCGACCTCTCCATCAATCCGTGCCCAATACGAATTGAGGCGGCTACACCATCCAGATCTCAGCTGTGCCAAGACCACTCTAGTTTGTCGAGGTAGCTGCTGCTCTTCTGCGGCTATCTCAGGCGGATGGTCATCGAGGATGGTATTCACACGATATTCTTGAACTGCTTCCTCAACTGCGTCCGTGTGAATACTGTTCAATCCTGCTTGATAGGCCTGTTGATCTAGAGGCTCCCTTTTGTATCTCTGGACCTCTCTCTCCAGATCATGGAGATCCTTCCTGACATGCCTGGGTGGTGGGTGCCTATCCATTAGGTAGCGGTTCGGATGGCTGCTCCTATAACACCCAAGCAAGTATTGCATCGACAACATCTTGTTGTGTTGACGCACAGGAAGGATCTTCGTCTCCTCATGCAAGTGGTCTATTGGAGTCATGAGGAGACACCCTGTTGCAGTCCTCAGGGCGGCATTTTGGCAGGATTGAAGATTTTTCCACTGCGTTGCACTAACGTTAGCGGACCACACTGGCGCCGCATAGTTTACCACAGACCGGCCTATTGCCTTATAAGTCGTTAACAAGGTTTCCTTGTCAGCTCCCCAATTGCTGCCGGCTAGCGACTTGAGAACCTTGTTTCTGCTCCTGACTTTGTCGCAAATAGCTGTGGCATGCGCGGACGACTTGTATAGGCTATCGAATGTGACCCCTAGAACCTTGGGGTAATTAGTGGTCGGAATTGTGGGCCCCTCGACCTGCACATTCAAAGATAGCCTCATTTCCGCTGTCCATGTGGTAAACAGTGTGGCCGTTGATTTAGTGGCGGATATTTTCATATTCCTCAACCGGAAAAAATCTGCGATATCTACGAGATAGTGATTCAGCCTCTCGCAAATGTCATCAAATTTTGGTCCTGACGCCATAATCGTGCAATCATCCGCATATGTCACGATCTTTATGCCGTCCGGTGGGCGTGGAATTCCAGAGAGGTAGAGGTTAAACAGTTCCGGAGATATCACCCCTTCTTGGGGAACTCCCTGTTTAACTCTACGGGCCTTCGATTTCCTGTCTCTGAATTCCACGTACGACTGGCGTCCACACATATAGTTCACGATCCAACGTTTCAAACTTGGCCGGAGGGTTGTTCTCTCGATGTCCTCGAACAGCTTGGCGTGACTGACGGTATCTAATGCCTTTGATAGGTCTAGCGCCACCATGACTGTCCTGTTACACGGCCTGTTCTGGTTGAGTCCTTCTGCTATGTGTGTGGAAATGGCGTGCAAAGCTGTTGTTGTGCTATGCTGTTTCCGGAATCCATGCTGATGATCAGCAACCGAGTAGCATTCACGAATGCTGGGGAGTAGTAAAGCCTCAAGTGTCTTGGCTACTGGCGACAAAAGTGAGATTGGCTGGCTTCAGTTGGGACGATAATCTACTCCTGGCTCATCAAGCTGCTTCAACATCACCATTGAGATTCCATCTGGACCAAGCGCTTTGGATGATTTCGCGTTCCTGATGACATTTGCAACATCCTCCAACGTAAATTGTGGTGGTTCCTCCTCCACCTGAAGAGAGCGTATACGGCGCAACACTCTTCTCTTCGCCCGGTCACTCTCGGGGAGCTCTATAAACTCTCTATAAACTGCCGGTTGAAATAACACGCGCACCTCTTCGGATCTGTCACCTCAACGCCGTTAAACGAGACAGAAGTCCGATCCTCCTTCTTTCCAGGGTTCGAGAGCGACTTAACCGTTGCCCACAATTTACTCACTCCGGTACTGATGTTGCAACACTTCAGATGCTCTAGCCACTTTTTCCGCTTATGCTCGCCGACTAACCTGTTCACTTCCAACGTCAGTTCCCTGACTCTGGGGTTAGTAGGGTTAGAACGGCGAAGCTCATCACGCTCATTCGCTAGTCCCGCTGCCTCTGCTGGGAAGTTCGGTCTTAGTTCGGGTATACGACCCGCAGGTATATAGCGAGCGGCTGCAGCAGTGATGATGTCCCGGAAATTCCTTTCTGCTACCCGAGCGTCAGAAGGGATGGGCAGTTCTCTGAAGCGACGATTGGTGAAATTTCTGAACTCTTGCCAATTGGCTTTCCCATGATTAAGGAAAGTACGGCGTTCAGAAGTTATGAAATCGGGTGGTCTGTTGATGGATATGATGATAGGGAGGTGGTCTGACCCCAATGATATGACGGGTTGCCAAGCCACGTCATTCGTCAGACCCGGAGACACGATGGATATGTCCGGTGAACCTAACGCCAGATTTAGATATAGCTCTCATATATATTTTCGTCCGATTTTATGTAAATGGTGTACCAAAGTCCCTATATATATTTCGATTTGCACGAAATTTGGCATAGCGTAATGAATTAGGTCTAGACTGATGTGTGTTAAGTTTCCTGAAAATCGGTCCAGATTTAGATATAGCTTCCATATATATTTTTGTCCGATTTAAAGTAAATGGTGACCCAAAGTCTTTTTTTATCTTTCGATTTGAACGAAATTTGGTACAACGTACTGAATTGGTTCTAGAATGATGTGTGTTAAGAGTCCGGAAAATCGGTCCAGATTTAGATATAGCTCCCATATATACATTTTTGTCCGATTTAATGTAAATGGTGTATCAAAGTCCCTATATATATTTCTATTTGCACGAAATTTGGAATAGCGTAATTATTTAGATTTAGATATATATATTAGATTTAGATATATATATATATATATATATATATTCTCCGATTTAATGTAAATGGTGCACAATGGTGCAAAGTCAATATATATCTTTCAATTTGCATGGCATAGCGTAATGAATTAGGTCTAGAATGATGTGTGTTAAGTGTCGTGAAAATCGGTTCTGTTTTAGATATAGCTCCTATATATCTTTTTTTCCGACTTTATGTAAATTGTGCACTAAAGACCCAAAGTTTGTCCGATTATCAAACAATTTTGTGCAATGAACTTAACTACAGTTCATTAACAATAAGTTGATCTCTGGCAAGTCTCATTGAAATTGGTTCACATTATATATATATATATATATAGCAAGTCTATATCTGACCAAATGAAAAATTTAGTATAGGTTGCAGAATGACATGTTTATGGATCCATTTTCGTGTTTATGGTCCTTCAACGTCTGTTAGGATTCATCTGTTGAATATACCCAAAGTGGTGAAGGGTATCATATAGTCGGCCCCGTCCGACTTTACTACTTTCCTTACTAGTTTTAATATGAATATTCAAAAGTTGGTCTATAGTCTTTGTCTTCAGCTGCCCATGTAATGACCGGAACAATTGTAGACAAAAATTTCAATGGGATTTGAAAGAGATCTACTTTGGCTTTGCTGGTTCTTTGCACAGACAAACTAGATCTCTTTCAAATCCCATTGATATGTTTGCCTACAATTATTATTATTATTTACTTTATACAAAAATTAACGAAACGGCGAACTTTCTGATAAAAGCCTCCTTCTACGGCTACAAATCAATTTAGACGAACTTTTTATATCCTTCTCCTCTCAAGGGACAATTCCAAATACCTAGAATAAATAAGAACTCTTATATAAGGGCTATGTAAAAACATGGGCACAGATAAATTACATTCAGCTAGGACCTTCAATATTACAAAACTAGAGGTGTTTTTAAGGTAGGAAACAATTTCCAAAAATGGACTTATATACGGAAAATACCGAAAAAGCTGGTATCGTTATATGGGGACTATCGTAAAATATGCACCAAGATTGGTAAATAAAATGTAGGAATGTTTGCTAACCTATTTAAATCAAAATGCCAAATTACAGTCAATTCAGTTACAAAACGTGCCCATACTCCCCAAAATACCGAAATTTGAGATTTACCATCATAAATGCGGATGGCTATTTATAATTCTTGGTAGGAAGATGTGTCACATAATGAAAACACATAATTTGAACTTACATCCAATTCGGTTTAAAAACATACCAAAAACCTCCAAAATTCCAAATATGTGTGGGGTAACGTTATATGGGGGCTGTCGTATAAAGTTTACCAATATTGATAAGTTTTGAGAGGAGTATGTGTCACCCAATCAAAACTCAACATACCAAATAATATTTCGAGGTGTGGTGGAAAAGTCGCTTCCAACCATTTTTTTCAGATTACTGGGTCTCCGAATGATTGGAACCTCAGCATCCTGTGTCCGTGGAGACAAGAGAGAAAAATTCTCCGTAAGATCTAAAGGCCGATCTGCGTCGACGTGAATATCGGCGTCGACTGAACCGCGAGCCTCTGGAAGGTCCAAGCAGAAGGTGAAGGCCACGAATTAGATGGAAAAATTAAGTAGAAGACAACATCTCGGAACATGGTCTTTCGAATTGGAGGAGATGCGCAAAGATCGACGAAACAGTTCTGTAACAAGCCAACTAAGTAAGTACGGACAGACAGACTTACAGGCATAAATCGAAATAGAAAATTATTCTGAATTGTATTCAAGAATACATATGTAGAGTCTCTGGTGAATATTTCGGAACGGAATTACAAAGTTAATATATACTACACCTTATGATGGATGGTATACAGATTGGAAATCATTATATAGTGTTACGATAGAACATGGACTTAAATTAAACATTATATACAAAAAGGTATTATTTACCCCCTGAGGCTAAAATCTTCATAATAACAAAGTTAGACCGAAAACTGTGTAAAAGTCGGATAACGAAAAAATTTGTCCACCATTTTATGGGAGAGGGTGTGAAATAGGGGCTAACAATATGTTCCCATAAATTATTTTAAGCTATTTTAATCCCACAGTGTTCGTAAACTACTAACATGATGTTATAAATAAATACAACAACAACAACAAAAAACATATTTTAAAAGAAATGAAAACCAAATAATAACAATAAAAACGAAAACTACGAAACGAAATGAGGTAAAAAACTAAAATGGTCACACACATGTCAATGCGCAAATTGTTGTTATGTTGCAGCTTGCAACATACACTTGCAACAAGCAGTGGTAACAGTAGCCATCACACAGCAATAACAACAAAAACAACAGCAACAACACGAATAACGAAAGACATGATGGAGAAGAAACATACACACACACTCACAGACAAACAAACAAAAAAAGCCAACGAACAAACCGAAAACACAGAAAAAAGTTGCTTTTAGCCATTTATGGCAACGCAATTAATTATTTTTTAACTGTTTTGTCATTTCGGAATGCCATCATCAGCATTGGCAGCCCCAGGCATTATGGTTCCACCAAAAAGAAGTTACTACGAGTATCGAAAGAGGGTGGGAGGGAACGGAAGGCTAATGACGACGGCTGAGCTGGCTGGCTGCTGAAGGCAAAATGATTGCCATCCTTTTCAAAGTTTTTCCTTATCTCCAACTGATGTTGTCGTCCATTCGATCCGTCCATCGATCGACCGATCAATCGCTAAGTTTGTGTCAAGGCGTACTTTTTTCGTAGCTGGTTTTTTGTTGCCGTTGTTTATTTTTTTCTGACTTCAGATCACATCAGAGTTGGATTGATCGATTGATTGTCGCCGATATTCGATCAAAAACAACCAATTGCGGTAATTTCCTGCTGATTTGCTACCAAATTGTTGCGTTGATTGCTGGTATGTTTGGCAGTTTTGTTCGGTGGTTTCTCCATTTGTTTTTACCTCTCCATCATCATCGTCGTCGTTGTCGTCATCAGCATTTATTTCATTTGTTGTTGACTGCTGCCAATTGCTGTTGTTTATTTTTTTGCTACTGTTGTTGTTGCCAGCCATTGATCGCCGTTTTGGCCGTTTCATGCCTGCAGCCTGGTGCTGTGTTACCAACATTTTTGTTGCTGTTATTGTTGGTAATTTTTTCTCCTTCATTTTTTTTCTCAATTGCTTTGCTTAACAATCTTTTTGGGTCACGTTTCTGTTGTTACAATAAAGCAATAAGCTCGAATTTTGTTTATGCGACATCATCAGCCTTTTTTGTGCTCAGACTTCTTTAGTGTTAAGTTTTTGTTGTTGTTTTTACATTTTGTTGTTGTTGCTACTACTATTGCCGACAGCTCTCCTTATTTTGGTATTGTCCACATATTGGTTTTTATTATTGTTAATTTTTATTATTTCTACACTCAAAAATAAATTTGACAGTTAACAACAATTTGTTGCGTGAATTTGACTTTAATTGAAATGATTGGATTTATGTCTGGATTTGCCTAAATATGGCGCTGTTATTAGTTAACGCGAGTTGCATGTTATTTCATTTATTTGTCGGCTAATTTGTTGAGAAATATTGGTTGATAGTTTGAGATGAGGTATGGAGAGGACAATATAGCCAAATTTAAAATAAAATAATAAAGTTGGCCACAGCGAAAAGATTTTGGCCCTAAATTGGCTAAAATCATTTTCAAAATTTGTTTTATACTTTACACAATTGTGTTGTCGGAGTATAATAGGTTTGTGTGGACCGAAGTTTTTCCAACACCAATGTTATAGACTCACCTGGAAGTATAGGGATCGGGCCAAAGAATAAACATGCCTGTTTTGATAAAGATCGCTCAATAATTAGCGGGTCAAATGGACCCTGACTTTTGTGTGAAAAATGACAAAATGTGTAATTTATGGCGTATATATTTGCCCCTAAAGGATCTAGACCCAAAAAGTTGATAGTATGTTCAAGAGGAGTGGTTGACCTTTAAATTGATACCAATTATATGGTCGTATGTACTCAGATGTGGAAGCTACACTTAAATATTTACAGGTGCTTACGTATTCAGACATTATTTAGTAACCCAAAACCACACTAGAGGCGGGAATATAGCGATGATCGCTTTAAAAATTTCCATGAGATTCCAGTTATTGTCATGGACAACGCCTATACCATTCGGTGATGATCAGATAATAATTTTGGGATGAAGTGGAACGAAAACTTAAAATTTTGTTTTTTGTTAGTCGATCTATAGGCAATTGAAACCCCAACATCACAACATAACCCACTTTAAAGAGAATCTGGACAATTACAGCCCTCATCTACTGAATATTAGTAATATATGTTGCGTATTAGTAATATATGTTTCAAGAGGGTGCAAATAACGCAAAGTTAGATTTTCGTGGAAGTTGTGTAGGGTATTATATGGTCGGCCCCGTCCGACGATACAGCTCCGCTCATTGGTTCTGTTATCAAAAGTGTATCGATAATCAGGGTATTATGTCTTTGTGCATATGTTTGTAACAGGCAAAAGGAAACGATATAGACACATGGATCCTTTTCAGAATATGCATAGAATCACTTTCTGAGTCGATTTATGCATGTCCGTCCGTCCATTTATTTTTGTGAGCAAAGTACAGGTCGCATTTATGATCCGAATTGGATGCAATTTGGCACAGCTTATTTCTTTAGCCCAAGGACGAACCCTATTGAAATTGGGGGAAATCGGTTCATATTTAGATTTAGCTCCCATTTTCGTCCGATTTTATCTAAATGGTGCGTCAAACTCCCAATATTTGTCCGATTGAGACAAAATTCTGCACTGCGTGCTGAATTAAGCCCAGTTTGATGTCTGTGAGGTTTTGTAAAAATCGGTTCAGATGTAGATATATAGCTTCATTCGATTTATGGTAAATGGTGCACCAAACTCCCAATTTCTGTCCGATTGTGACGAAATTTGTCATAACGTATGGAATTGAGATTAGGATAGAGCGTGATAAGTTTCATTGATATCGGATATAGATATAGCTCCCATATATAGCTTCGTCCGATTTTATTTAAATGGTGCACCAAACTCCCAAGTTTTGTCCGATTGAGACAACATTTGGCATAACGTAGGTAATTGACACTAGGATAAAAATCGTATCATATGTAGATATAGCTCCCATATATAGTTCTTCCGATTTTAGGTAAATGGTCCTGATTTACATATAGCTCCCATACATAATTTTGCCACATTAAATTACAAATGGTACACCTAATTGACATGCAATTTTTCATATATATCAGAATGGTTTTTTTCATTGGTTCAAATATTAATGTAGATCACACATTTAAGGGAACTATGTTAAAAAATAAGGAAGATCTTCACCGATTGGCTTTATCCTAGTTCATACGAGAGCTATACACTCCCAGAGAAACGTGTCAAATTTGGAACTGCTTCGAGAAAAATGCGTTCAAAGTTTGAGAATCACTCTTGCCGTCACTTGATACTGACACAATAAATCGGCTATATCTTCAAGAGTTCTTGAGATTTTCACTTGAGATTTTGTGGGGACATTTTAGAATTAGAGTAGATTCGAATTAAAAAAAATTGACACCGAGAAGGGGGTCCCCTTAAATTCGCCTCATTCCAATTCAATGGTCCTCCAAAGATGCCAAGTCAGTTCTACCTACAGGTATATATATGTATATATATATATACTGCGAGCTCTATCGAGACTGATATACATAAATCGACATATTAGGAAAACCAGTAAGGAAAGTAGTAACGTCGGACTGGGCCGACTATATGATACCCTTCACCACTGTGGGGATATTCTAAATATGTATCTTTACAGATGTCGTCTTTTCGAAGGAACATCGGCCAATCTTTGATCCTTTAGTGCACAATTTACATTAAATCGGACGAAAATATATATTGGAGCTATATCTAAATCTGAACCGTTTTTCACGAAATTAGCACACATCATTATGGACCCAATTCAGTGCTCAATGCCAAATTTCGTGCAAATCGAATGATATATAAGGACTTTGGAGATACATTTACTTTAAATATATATGGGAGCTACATACAAATCTGACTAAATTTTCTCGAAAATTGGCACACGTCATTCCTGGCCTTATTCAGTACTTTATGCCAAATTTCGTGCAAATCTTTCGATTTACTCTATGCCAAATTTCATGCAAATCGAATGATATATAGGGACTTTGGTGCCCCATTTACATTAAATCGGACGAAAATATATACGGGAGCTATATCTAAATCTGGATCGATTTTCGCGAAACTTAGCACCCATCATTCTAGACTTAATTCAGTACGCTGTGCCAAATTTCATGCAAATCGAAAGGTATATAGGAACTTCGGTGCACCATTTACATACAATCGGACAAAACCATATATGGGAGCTATATCTAAATCTGAACAGATTTTCTCAAAACTTGGCTCGATATTTTCATTCTGCACCTAATTCAGTATTCTATGCCAAATTTCATGCAAATCGAAAGATATAGAGGGACTTTGGTGCCCCATTTACCTTAAATCGGACGAAAATATATATGGGAGCTATATCTAAATCTGAACCGATTTTTCCCAATTTCAATAGGGTTTGCCCTTGGGCCAAATAAGTGACTTGTGCCAAATTTCATCCAAATTGTTTACAATTTAACATCTACAGACGGACAGACGGGCGGACATGCATAAATCGACTCAGAAAGTGATTATATGCATATTCTCAAAAGGAACGATGTGTCTATCTCGTTTCCTTTTGCCTGTTACAAACATATGCACAAAGACATAATACTCTGTACCACAGCGTGGTGAAGGGTATAATTAAGCAGTACTGTCGAGATGGTTTTGACTACTAATAACCCGGAAATATATAGGTTTTAAAATACATATGTTTTCTCCATGATGACAGGGTCTATAGAAGTGTGGTTCAACTTACCTTTATATGGGGGCTACTCTGAAATATGGACCAATAATATCCATTTTTGTAAGAAGATTTGCTACCTAATAACAATGTAAAATATATATCAATATTAGAGTCTGTGTGATAAAAAAAGTACAAAACCTACCTAAACTACTGGAATTGGGTATGTATCGTTATATGGTACAATACCAAAACGTAGACTCATATAATATATAACCTATTCAGGAGTTGGCCGATATTCTTCGCTTTGTAAAATGCAAATTTTGAACCAAGTCTCTTTCGAGAGTTTGTCATGAGCACCGGCCAGGCGGGGTTTAAACCCCCTCATTTTGAAGGCCCAATAAATTTCTCCAAATTCAATTACAGATTAATCCCCTTCTAATTAGCACTCCCACATTTTTCTCCCAGTGTAGTCAGCATGTAGAACTATTAACTCTATATTTATTTTTTTTTACTTTTTCTTATCTTTGCAGAATGCAAGTTGAAAAATTAATTGAATATAATTCGATTACGTTTCAGTTTTTGTCTCGATCGTTCGTTCACATTCATTACTGAAATTTACGATCATCTGCTGATCACATTATTGCAACGTTAATATTAACCTGCAACATGCAAGTAAATCACAAGTCACACGAAGACGGTAGACAAGGTTACTGCTGGTGGTTGGCCGGACAGGCGAACGGTAGCTTTCTCTACAGGACAGATTGCAGCTCAGCGTTGACCGGCAGTGTTGCAGAGAGAGCATAATTTGTCAACTATTTAATTGGAGCTCAGACATTTATTTGGCCACTGTTTTTGAACGATTTTTTGTGTGGATTTTCATTAAAGTTCTGGGCCTTTGGAGCTGTCGATTTTTTGCTCTTTTTTTCGTTGGCGGCCGCATATGTATGTGATTCATGTGGCTCAGTGGCTGACTGTGCCACAACAAAACAATCTCACTAAATGACGAAATGGAAGACATACAACAACAATATGATATTTAATTGTTGTTCTTGTTGTTTTTGTTGGCTTTTGATTTGGGATTTTTAATTTCTTACGGTGTTACAGCATTCTTCGTGTCTTATGCTTTTGTGATAAAAAGGAATTTTAACAAGCTGTGCAGATTTTTATAATGTTTCAGGGTTTTTTCGACACTCCTGTTCACATCATCATCATTCTGGGCCATCCATAGCTGAGCCGAAGAAATGAAATGAAACTGTCCCACAAACTTTTTATTCGCATCGACAAAAAAGCATCGACAAAAAAGGCAATTCCCAGTCAAAAAATTGTGATTGTGGTATGCCCCAGCAATTAAGAAATACTTTCGGAGATGACATTGACGAAGTGTGGCGGTGATTTGTGTTGCATTCGTTGAAATTCCAAGCGAGCGAATGAATATAGCGGAGGCGTTCTGTTCCGTTTGTTGCTACTGACTTGGAAAAAGTGAATTTTTGCAATATCTAAATGCCGGGAAGAAGAAAGAGGGTGAGGTGATAATCTTATTTTATATTGGGAAGATAAGAAAAAACGAAAAGCCAAATAGCATCAACTTTAATAAAAGAAAATTGTGAATTTTTAAGAATGTCAATATTCGAGCTATGCGGGATCATATACAAAAATACACCTTGATACATTCAAAAGTTTTTTGACCAAATTCCGTTTAGTCGATTTAACCAATATCATCCGTATGTAGAGCTCGAACTCATTTCTCATTGCCAAACATAGTTAAAATTTAAAGATCAAGAATGTCCGATTTGGCCTTCCGATTGTTTCCACTTCCACGGTATTTTTCAGATCTGTTCAATTGTGGGAAGTCAGTTTTTGGTCGAATTAAGACGGGATCCCCAAAGCTGAGGTCTATTTTATGTGGTATCGAATGGTTGGAGGGTCACTATAATATTTAGGATATTTTTACATTATGAAAATATTCAACACATTTTTTGTGTATATTGACAAATTTACAGTTAGTATAAATATTAAGGATCCTCAAGTGTATTGAAAGAATTGATTATCATTTAGGGAAATAGGAGAAGTGGACTTAAATACACCATCTTCGGATGAAATCTAATTATGAAATCAGATACTCCACTCCCTTGATATTGAATTGGAAGATGTGCTAGAAGAATCTTTGGTACAAATATTAGGATATACAATGAATGGATCCAATCGGATACTCCAAACGCTTCATATGAAATATATATTTTCATGCGTCATTTACTTAAAATCGGACGAAAATATATATGTAGCTACATACAAATCAGAACCGATTTCAACGAAACACAAGTTGGGCTACATTGCGCAAAATTGTGTATTGTGCTTTATTTTGGGTCTTTGGTGCACCATTAAGTTAAAGGATGAAACTATGTATGGGAGCTATATCCAAATCTGAACCGATTTCAGCGAAACTTTTCACACAGTAGGATATTTTGGAGCTTTGGTGCACCATTTACTAAAAATCGAACGAAATTATACATGGGAGATATATCGAAACCTGAACCGATTTCAGGGAAACTTTCCACACTGTAGTTTGTACCTACTTCAACACATTGTGCAAAATTTTGAGCAAAACGACCATATTTTAGAGCTTTTGTGCACCATTTACTGAAAATCGGACGGAACTATATATCGAGCTATATCTAAATCTGAATCGATTTTAGCGAAACTTTTCACACGTCACGCTACAGTGACTTCAGAACGATTTGCAAAATGTTGTGTCAATCGGCCATATTTTGGGGCATTGGTGCGCCATTTACTAAAAATCGGACGAAACTATATATGGGAGCTATATCTAAATCTGAACCGATTTTATTCCTTGGGTAAAACAAATAAGCTGTACCAAATTGCATTCAAATCGAATAAAAAATGCGACCTTTGCTTTGTTTACAATTTAACACGCACAGATTTAACACGCACAGACGGATGGACGGACATGCATTAATCGACACAGAAAATCATTCTATGCATATTCTCAAAAATCTCGATTCCTTTTGCCCGTTACAAACATATGCATAAAGACATAATACCCTATACCAAATGGGGTGAAGGGTATAAATATTATGATTTGCAACCAATGTATACGACCGGAAACTCCATTCGCATTGAAAAGGAAAAGGCGAGGATCGATGGATCCCATCTTAGTACTACATCTAGGCTTGTTAAAAATGTTACAATGTTTTACAATCAAATTGGTCACCCTATTTAAAATTTGGAGCTTTTGGGGAAAATGCGGAGGTACTAGAAAAAGTGAGCCGATATTCTCCATCTTCCAAATTGTTTTATTGTTGGAAGAAATATTCCGATGTACAAAGGTTGGGTGAAATCAATTATACCCTTCGAGTGTTTTTGGGCGCACCTGCGTAGGAATGTGTACGATAATATACCCTCATTAGGCTAAATATATATTAATCCTGCTGATATATTAGGTTGGGGGAAAATAAATCCATTATTTTTATATGAACTATAGGACTTTATTTAACATGCTTCGGATTGTCCGATTTGCAGCGATTATGCACCGGTTTGTTGTCTATGATTTGTTGCCATTTCAAAGGTAAATTAATAATAACTCTCTCATAGAAGTCATGCTCCCTATTTGCAAAAAAATATAGTAGTCGATTTTCACAATCATCCAGAGGTACCAATTTTTTATCATTAAAGAAAATTTGCAAGATAAATATGATATTCGCTTGGTGCCAAGTCCGGATTGTATGGCGGATGCATTAAAACTTCCCAACCAAGCTCCCGAAGTTTTTGCCGAGTCACTGTAGATGTTTGTGGCCTAGCAATGTTCTGGTAGAACATGACACCTCTACTGTTGGCCAATTCAGGCCGTTTCTGGTCAATTGCTATCTTCAAACGGAACAGTGGTTGACAGTAGAGATCAGAATTTAGCGTTTGGCAATATGGAAGCAACTCATAATAAATAATCCCCTTCCATTCCCATCAAATGCATAGTAGAACCTTCCTGGCCGTTAGACCTGATTTGGCCACCGTTTGAGATGCTTCACCGCTCTTTGAGCGCACAAGGTTATCGTATTTGATCCATTTATCATTCCAGTCACCATCCGTTTATTAAATGGATCTATCTCATTCCGTTTGGCCAAGGCTTTGCAGATGGAAATTCGATCCATACAATTGAATAGTGATTGACTGGGAACCTGTGATCGGGTCAGATGAATCCAAATTCAACAAAAAGTGTTATCAATGTACAAACATCCACTCCCTTCCGCTCATGCCATCAAAAATCTCATTAATGGCATTGATTGAGTGTATATACTTTTCTACAATACCGACTGATACTTTCTAACTAGTTTTGTAAGATGTTAGGTCTTTTTTCGCTTTCACTTTTTAGCCTGCTTCGTTATTTTTATTTTTTTAGTCATATTTTTAATCCGAATTTCGGAATTTGTTTTCCCGAGTCCTAAATTTGCGAACTTACTGCAGCATCTCTACATGCTTTCCATCTGTGCATCTAATCCAATGAAAGTTGCAGTAAGGAAATGACCAATGTTGCACGGACCAACTACACCGCTTTGGGTGTATGCAAGAGGTCATCTTAAGAGTAATATTGTAATCCAAAATATATAATATATAGATCGGGTCAAATTATATTCGATATTTTGTAATGCTCAATTACCTGTGGTAATTTATCATTTTAGATACCAGTCGATCTCCTGCGAAAAATGTATAAATGAAATATAGGCCGAAAAAATAAATGGAAAATATATACAAATCTGAACAGTCAGTTTCAAAAGGAGTTGTTCTTGTGCCAAATGGAAGATCTTAATTCATATAGTGGCAACATCTCGTACCTTGTCTTTTGTGGAAAAGCAGATACATGAATATTTTATCAAGTTTCACGACAAAAATTGTTATTTATTCCTTGCCCAGATCCACTGCCCATATAACATATATACAATAATACTTGCTATACATTTATTGGTATCTACGCTGCTCTTAACTCTTCAATAATACCTCTATTTTCAGCTTAAAGTTAAACACAAAAATTCCAATGATAATTTCCAACAAAATCCCACCCAGTGCAAATTTATTTTAATTAATTGAAAATTTGTCAAGGCAACATTGTTTCGGGCCAAAAACGTATAAAAATCCCAAAATTCGCTGAGAATATTCGTTTAATGAAAAATCAGAAAACGAACGCACGATTCGGCGACATATTAACATTCCTTATTTGCCCGACAACAAAACAAAAAATAAGAGTTTTGTGTGCCAAAAAATTAAACATTTACAAAACTGTTTAAGACCAAAGATGGCAACTAGCTATTTGCACACAAAGCACACATACATCCGAACAAACATGCATATGGTGGGATATTTGGCCATAAGGCCATAAAAAACACACCTCAGACGATACCATAAAAGATCGGCGTAATGTTGCCAACCAAAAAAAAGTATTATTATGGCCATGTTTGTCTGTATGAATTACTAAATAAACGACGATAAAACTTGCGGGCACAAGCACATACACCGATATATATTCACTTCGATATAAACATGCAATTATTCCAAGCCAAAAAAACTGTTGCGAGAAACTAAAAACCCCAAAGTGCAACAACACCACCCAAAGTAGTGGTTACAATAAAATGAGACTCCCATTCACCCAAGTGGTGATCGGTAGTATTTGGGGTCTAACCACCAGCAGCACCACACCACCCCATTTTGCATCTAAACTCAAAGCAATGGTTGGCCAAAAAAAGCCAACAAGTATTAAGCAATTACAAATTAACTTAATTGCCAACATTTTATTTGCTATTTTCTAATGCAAAATATTTTAATTTAGACTCGATCGTGACATTAATTGTTTGCAACAGCCAGCAATGCCAGCGGACCAGCCAGCCAGCTACAACAATAACAGCAGCAACAACACCACACACCAATAACATTGTCAGAGAGAACCAACCAAGTTCGTTGTTTGTCTTAACGTCTGTAGATGTCGACACTCTAACGCGCATACCCCACCACCACCACTCGAATGGGGTTTTGGAGGGTGTGCAACTAGGCTGGGGCCATTGTGGCCTGCAATGAGTATCTCAGGCACCCGAACTAACCAAAAAACAATTTAAAATACTACAAAGATTTTTTTTTCGTTTTATTTCATCGTTGAAATATTCGTAGCCCCTCCATAATCGTATGTTGTTGTTATTAGTTGCCTGTTACACATGCGCATTGGCCATAGTATTTTCGTAAAACTAAAATACTACAACGAATAGTCTTTCAGGCAATTGTAGTCGTATTTTTATTGTTGGAACAAAAAACAACAACAAAATGATCTTAGTTCGCTTATATGTTTTCGTTCGAATGGGGCCTGGAATGTAGAAAACGTTTTTAGAGAATCTGTAATGAACTGCTTTTTAAGAGAACAATGTAAGAAACCTAATTGAGAATATTAAGAGGCTAGAGTCAAAATAAAATTAACAAAACACTGAGAGAAATGCAGGGGGGAAAGTCGATAGGTTCGACAGGATCATGATGTACGCGACTACATCATTATAAGTTGTCTGCCAGGATGTTTATATTATCCTGTGAGAAAGTCAAGTACCACCAAGGGGGAAACATCGGCTAAGTCCGGCTTTGAACTTATATCAAAACAAGTTTTACCTGAAATGCCAAATAGCAGCCACATTGTTTGGAAAATGAAAATACCGCAGGATATTTTTGGGGATTTAGGCCTAAAAATAGACCTATACCCAAAGTGTCTCCTATATAAGAATACCTCCATCTCTTCTATGACAAGACCTCCAGCTCTTCTATAAGAAGACTTCCAGCTGTGCTATAAGAAGACCTCCAGCTCTTCTATAAGAAGACCTCCAGCTCTGCTTTAAAAAGACCTCCAGCTCTTCTAAAAGAAGACCTCCAACTCCACTTGATCTTTCCATCTTATTCTTAGCCTTTCGCGTCTGCGTGAACCATCAGTAAGCTCGCTTTTATATGCCTTTTGAGCTGGCGCATCATAATCTATTTGCACAACATGTCCTAGCCGCCGTAGTCGCTGCAGCTCGAGATGTCTGACTATGGAAATGTCCGTATATAGATATGTCCGTGTATAGGTATATGGTTAATTAGGCGTCGATATTCACCGTCGATGCAGATCGGGTCGTAGAAATTTCGGAGATTTTTTCTCTCATATACATTAAAAGAGCTGATGAAATCTCTGACTGCATCAAAGCTGTAGATTTCAAGTTCCACAGTTGGTTCGAGTCTACTGGACGTCTGGCATGTTGATACCATCACCTTTATCTTCTTGCCAATTACCCACTTTGGTAGACTCCCTCCCAATTTATTCAAATGTGGCTGTTACCGCCCGCAATATTCGATCCATTATGTCGATGCCTTAGGAGAGTAGCATTTTTTCGTTGGTAACATAGAGTCATTTCTGTTCGCCTTTGTATCTTGTATAACTTTTTCCAGCAGGATGTTAAAAAGCCTTGTCTGAACCCTCTTTCGGTATTCAAGGTGTCTGGGAGGTTCTTTCCGATTTAAATGTTGACCAGCCGAATGCGGTTTATAGTCGAAGAACAGGTGGATGTGTGTTTCTTGTTTTTTTTTCAGAATATGGCACATTGTGAAAATCAAGTCTATAGTGAATTTGCCAGGTCTGAACCCACATTGGTATGATAATGCCATTGACCATTGGCTTCAATCGTTCACACAGCACACTGGATATCACTTTATATGCGATGGGAAGGAGGCTAATTCCTCTATAGTTGGCACATATCCTTTTGTCTCCTTTTTTGTGCACGGGACACAGGATGTTGAGGTTCCAATCATTGGGCATTCATTCCTCTAGTCAGATTGTACTAATCAGCTGGTGTATGCTCCTGACCAGCATCTGTCCACCGGTCATGAATAGTTCGGCTGGTAATCCATCGGCACCTGTTGCTTCATTGCTCTTCAGCTTAACTTCTTATAAGTTCTGAGGTATATTCTCCACTGCTACTATTTGCTACCAGAAACTATGCAAAATGCTCCTTCCACATCCCCAGTATGATATCTGCATCTGTTGTCAGGTTTCCTTCCTTTCCCTACAGGAGGATGTGCCGCACCAAAGCCGTGGATTTGGTGTTTTAATCGTTGGTAAAATTTCCGGACTTCATTCTGACTCCTGTATATCTCGATTTCCTCACGCTTATGTTTTTCTTGTTCGTTTTTTTTTTTGAAAATACTTTTGAAAATAAGGAGTCAATAAGACTTTTGCTTCTCAATATAGGTCCTCCTGTGTTTGCCAAACACTTGTTCTCAATTTGGATTCCAGCGAAGTCAAGCAGGCCTTTAGGTTACTTCTTCATTAAATCCTCTCTTCGTTGGCATACAAAAATCTAGAGGACTCCCTGACTTATAGTCTGCTACATCTTCAGATCCGCTCTGCCTTTAACTCCATCATGACTATT
Organism: Musca vetustissima; assembly: GCF_032173495.1. Classification (NCBI taxonomy): domain Eukaryota; kingdom Metazoa; phylum Arthropoda; class Insecta; order Diptera; family Muscidae; genus Musca; species Musca vetustissima. Next base: position 21,596 of record NW_026886105.1, read on the forward strand.
AAGAATCATAGCGTATATAAAAACTGCCAGGACTTCTGAACATAAATATACATTCCAGTCCCTATATCTATCTATATTCTGCTTGACGTCAGCTCGTCTATAAAGACTCCTTGTCGTTCAGATCATCTATGATAATTTCCTCCCTTCAAACTTTGTGATTCAGCTCTATAGAGACTTCCTGTTCTTCACCACGTCTATAGAGACTGTCTTCAGTCTATACAGATGCAATGCCTTTCAGCTCGTCTTTTAACGAATTTCGGCCTTTCAGCTCGTATCTAGAGAGAATGCCTTTAGACTATACAGCGACTCACTACACCTCGTTTTTAAATAATCCTTTCCGATTATCCCTTCAGCTTGTTTAAAGAGGCTCCCTTCAGCTCTTCTATTGAAAATCCTTCCAGCTGGTCTATAAAGACTTCCTTCATATTTATAAAGAACAATTTCAAGTTTCTCGTTCATAAAGTCATCCTTTAGCTTCCTCATGTACCGAGACAATCGGAACTTTTGAATTCCTGGGTCCTTAATAGATACAACATAGTTATTATAGAAACAATTTAGTCTTTATAATAGCTTTCTCATCTCCAAAGATTCTGTAACCTTTAAACTTTCTGTCTCCTTCAGCTTTTGTATAGAGACTTCATGACCATCAGCTCCTCTATAGAGTATCCTTGTCCTATATGTCGCTTATAAAAAACACATATTTCGTTCCTCCATAGATACTCTTTGGGCTTAGACAAAATACCTGCTGCTGTTCATCCCTGCCCTTCATCTAAACTATTAAGGCTTTAACGCAGAATTCTGGTCTTTGGTTCGTATATAAATATTCCCTGAACTATGACTAGCCTATAAAGGCACCTGAGCTCAGCTCGTCTATAAGGACCTGCTGGCGTTACAGCTTTTATTTGAAGACCCCTGGCCTTTAAAGTTACCAGACCTTTAACGGAAAATCTTCCGCTCCACAAGTCCCTGAGATTCAACTCCCAGTGCTTCCGTCTCACCGTCAATATTTTTCCTAGTGTATTTGATTACAAGTGTAAAGGTAAAGCCATACAAAAAGACAACAGCAACAACAACAATGACACAAAATGTGTAAATTTAAAGTTTACGAGTATTGGATTGCTTGCAAATTTGAATAAATTGCCCGTGATTTGTAGACATTGCAACAAATTTAACTGCCAACACGGAGAGAGAGAGAACTACACTGGTGGTGGTAACAGCAGCAACAACAACAGCATGCCACAAATATTTACAACGACCACGATGATGATGAGGACGACGACGATGTTATGGCATCATTAATTTCCAACTACAACAGCAACACCAACAAAACTAACTGCAACATTTGGCCCACAACTTATGGCTACATTTGTATAACAATAAACTAATTAAACGCTTTAATTTAACAAAAAACAACAACACTAGCAACAACAACAACCGAAACGCTACAAAGTGATCGATTTATTTATGCTGCTGCTGGCAGCATGAACTTCAAATTCACATGGGAGTCGAAATGGAAATGAACACGAATGAAATAAAAATGGAAAATCCAATGCACCCCAAAGAGCTATAACAGAGATATCATTCAGAGTGGCGCTCCATGGAATTGCAATGTGTTGTTGGACCCCCCTCCATGCCAGGATCAGTACACTTTCAAATTGATGTCAGCGAATTCGAAATTAATTTGTTAAACCTACTTGTACGAAGCGGAAATCTCGAAGTTGCTATAAAGAAACTAAAGGCCAGGGAGTACAGACGATCTGAATATCGGGAAGGCCCCATAGTCAGACTGAAGGCATTTCAATTTGAAGCGAATCTTTATAGATGAGCTGAATGAAGTCTTCATTGACGTGCTGAAGGGAGTCTTTATAGACGAACTGTGAAGGGAGTCTATATAGACGTGCTGAAGGGAGTCTTTATAGACGAACTGTGAAGGGAGTCTTTATAGACGAGCTGTGAAGGGAGTCTTTATAGACGAGCTGTGAAGGGAGTCTTTATAGACGAGCTGTGAAGGGAGTCTTTATAGACGAGCTGTGAAGGGAGTCTTTATAGACGAGCTGTGAAGGGAGTCTTTATAGACGAGCTGTGAAGGGAGTCTTTATAGACGAGCTGTGAAGGGAGTCTTTATAGACGAGCTGTGAAGGGAGTCTTTATAGACGAGCTGTGAAGGGAGTCTTTATAGACGAGCTGAAGGGAGTCTTTATAGACGAGCTGAAGGGAGTCTTTATAGACGAGCTGAAGGGAGTCTTTATAGACGAGCTGAAGGGAGTCTATATAGACGAGCTGAAGGGAGTCTTTATAGACGAGCTGAAGGGAGTCTTTATAGACGAGCTGAAGGGAGTCTTTATAGACGAGCTGAAGGGAGTCTATATAGACGAGCTGAAGGGAGTCTTTATAGACGAGCTGAAGGGAGTCTTTATAGACGAGCTGAAGGGAGTCTTTATAGACGAGCTGAAGGGAGTCTTTATAGACGAGCTGAAGGGAGTCTTTATAGACGAGCTGTGAAGGGAGTCGTTATAGACGAGCTGTGAAGGGAGTCTCTATAGACGAGCTGTGAAGGGAGTCTCTATAGACGAGCTGTGAAGGGAGTCTCTATAGACGAGCTGTGAAGGGAGTCTCTATAGACGAGCTGTGAAGGGAGTCTCTATAGACGAGCTGTGAAGGGAGTCTCTATAGACGAGCTGTGAAGGGAGTCTCTATAGACGAGCTGTGAAGGGAGTCTCTATAGACGAGCTGTGAAGGGAGTCTCTATAGACGAGCTGTGAAGGGAGTCTCTATAGACGAGCTGTGAAGAGAGTCTCTATAGACGAGCTAAAGGGAGTCTCTATAGACGAGCTGTGAAGGGAGTCTCTATAGACGAGCTTTGAAGTGAGTCTCTATAGACGAGCTGTGAAGGGAGTCTCTATAGACGAGCTGTGAAGGGAGTCTTTATAGACGAGCTGAAGGAAGTCTTTATAGACGAGCTGAAGGAAGTCTTTATGGAAGAGCTGAAGTCAGGGAGTCTTTAAGACGAGCTGAAGTCAGGGAGTTTTTATAGACGAGCTGAAGGCAGGGAGTCTTTATAGTAGAGCTGATGGGTGGGAACATTTATAGACGAGCTGAAGGGAGTCTTTTTTGACGAGCTGAAGGCTGGGAGTCTTTATAGAAGAGCTGGTGAGGGTCTTTATAGATTAGCTGGAATGATGGTTTATAGATAAACTGAAGGGTGTGTTTATAGACTACCTGAGAGTCTTTATGTGCCTCTTGTCAATTTACAAAAATGTATATTACTATGTCCTAAAATATACGCATCTACCTATGGTATCTGGGCTTATCTGGCGTCTACATCCATGAGTGTATGTGTAACTCGCCTTCAATGGTGCCATTAACTTGTTTCTTTATCTTCTGTTCGGTTGTTCGCATGGTTTACATGTCGCATAGCTCCAATTGGAGGTCGGATGGTTTGTATGGACTATCTAACAATGAACTCATGTTCCATGTTCAGAAAAAAGTTGTTGCAGACTTATATTGTCTACCATGGTATGGCTGCCCGGTCGTCTATGTGTATGCAGATTATCATTGTTCACTTGTGTAGTGCACCTTCCAAAGGTGTCAACACCTCTTTGCGCACAAATCTGTTTAGTTAATTTGTTACTTGTTTTGCAGCCATTAATTGGGAATAATAAGAACAAATATGTGTATGTGCGAACGATTGCAGCCATGTAGACATAGTTTATTTTTTGTTATCATCGATATATAAAGGTAATAGACACTTTTCTTTTTTATTTTTTGAAACGTCATAAAGAATTAGTCTCTATAGACTAACTGGTCTTCTGCTTGTCTATAAGGACCCTTGAGCTCTTGGGGAGTTTATAAAAACTCCTCGGGCCTTCAGTCTATCTATAAGGACCTTAGTCCCTTAATGCACCCGTTCAGCACAACTAAAATACTTTCCTTTGGTCATCATCAAAATTAATTTTTCATATCTTCCTCCTGCACCTTGTTTCTATAAAATATGGGTCCTTCAATCTTTTACCTCAGTGTGGCTGTGTGGATAATTAAAACAAGAAACTAAAAAAATAATAAAACCGACCAAACAGTCGATTAACACTGAACGACATTCTTTAGACAATATTTTTTTTTTTTTTTGATTTTGGTTCAATAAAAATAAGAGGCATAAAATCAAAGTTTATCACTCAAGTAAATACAGAGAGGGACAAACAGACACACAGACGGACAGGGCAGTCAGATATTAAGGACAGACAACCACGACAAATTCAACAGATAGCTAAAGACAGTTTGTTTGGATAAATGCCTGAACAACAGGACGGATGTTGGTTTGAGGCAGACAATCCGAACGACAGACAACCAGGAGATTCAAACATAAATATTACCAAATTAGTTGATCGTCGTCGTCGCTGTTGTTGTTGTAGTCGATTTTTATTCTGTTTAAATATGTATATCTGGGCGTGTGTATCGTTCATTTATTATGGTGGCTACCAACCAGACAGCTACTGTTTTGTGGCTGCGTTTAATTCAATTTGCCCGAACTAAAAAAAGAACCGAAAAAAGGTTTAAGGTCTTATTTGGTAGTTTTAATCTGAAATCCCTTTTTTGGCGTTGTTGTGTTGTTTTCAAACTGTTATTCCTAATTAATAACAAGTTAAAGAATTTTCTTAATTGTTTTTCGTGATGCATTTCATTTGTCTTTCGTTCTCTTTCGTTTTCTGGGACCGTTTCGTTTTCATTTTCAATTTAGGCACTACCCTTTATTGTGTGTTTATTTATTAAAAGATTTTCATTTTATTTGAGGAAAATGGAAATTTAGTGAAAATGTTTTTCAGAGGAAGTTCAATTTAAATATTTAGACTTAAATTACTACTAAAAGTCACATATAGGACATAGACGTTATTTAATGTGTTGTAGAGACGAGCTACAGGCCGGAAGTTTTTATAGACAATGAGAAGACAATCTTTATGGACAGGCAAGAGCACAAGGTCACGGAACCTAGAAGGCCGTTTTGAAGGAAGAGTTGGAGAAAAGATTTTTTAGACGAGTTGAAAGTAGTTTATAGACAATCTGAAGTGAGTCTTTATAGACGAGATAAAGGGAGATGTATATACGAGGACGGATGAAGGAAGTATTGACAGATGAGCTGAAAGGATTTTTATAGGCGAACTGAAAGATTTATAGTCGATCCTATGGGAGTCTTTATAGTGGATCTAAACGGAGTCTTTATAGTCGACTTGAAGGTAGCCTTCATACACCACCTGAGTGAGACTTATATAAGAGCTGAATGGAATTTTTATAGTTATCTGTAGGGAGTCTTTATAGTCGTCTTGAAGGAAGCCTTTATAAATCGGATGAGGGAGTCTTATATACGAGTTGAAGGGAGTTTTTGAATACGAGGTGAAGGGAGTCTTTATTGACGGGGTGAAGGGAGCCTTTATGAACGAGTTGAAGGAAGTACTTATAGATGAAATGAAAGGAATTTTTATAGTTACCTGAAGGAAGTCTTTATAGTCGACTTGAAGGTAGTCTTTATAGACCAGATTAGGGGGTCTAATAGACAAGCTGAATGGAGCCTTTATGCACGAGTTGAAGGATAGATGAACTGAAGGGAATTTTTATAGTTACATGAAGAAAGTCTTTATTGTCGACCTGAAGGGTGTCTTTACAGACCAGCTAAGGGAGTCTTATAGGCAAGCTGAAGAGATTATTCATAGACCAGCTGAAGGATTCTTTATAGATGAGCTGAAGGCAGTCTTTATAGTCGAGCTGAAGGAAGTATTTATAGACCTAAACGGAGTCTTAATAGTCGACCCGAAGGGAGTCTTTATGCACCACCTTGGAGAGACTTATGGACGAGCTGAATGGGATTTTTATAGTTACCTGAAGGGAGCTTTTATAGACGACTTGAAGAAAGTCTTTATAAATCGGATGAGGGAGTCTTATATACGAGCTGAAGGGAGCCTTTATAGACCAGCTGAAGGGATCCTTCATAAACTTGCTGAAGGGAGTCTTTGTATACGATCTGAAGGGAGTCTTTATAGTCGACGTGAGGAAGTCTTCATAGTCGACCTGAAGGGAGTATTTATAGTCGTACTGAAGGGTTTTTATAGTTCAGCTTAAGGCAATCTTTATAGTCGACCTGGGGAAGTCTTCATAGACCACCTGAAGGAGCCTTATAGACAAGCTGACTCACCTATAAAGACTATATAGACTAGCTGAAGGAAGACAGAGAATATTTGTAGACGAGCTTAAGCAAGTTTTTATAGAGGGGTTTCCATACATTTGAGTTGCAGAGGAGGGGGACAAGCATAATCCCAGGACAATGTTAGCGAGTATTTATTGCAGATCTGAAGGGCAGGGAGTATTCGTAGACAAAGTAAAAACCACGAAGGCTGCAGAGACGAGATGCAAGTATTTTAGTTATTATAGACAAACTGAAGAGCATGGAGTCTTTCAAGGCGAGCTGTACGCCGAGGAATCTCTATGGGCTTGATAAAGTCTGGGGTATAAATATTACTAATGTACAAGACTACTCTCTGAAATATATAAAGAGGAGTGTGTATGGATGAGTTATGCCAAGTATTTTGAAATAGCTGATAGACAGGGTGAACCGCGAGGTATTTGTAGACGGACTAATGGCCTATCCATAGGGTTTATGGATGAATTAAAGGTATGGATGAATTAAAGGTTCACAATAGCTGAATCCTAGCGAGGGGAATGGCGTTTGCCTCCGTCCAAAAGGTAGATTTTAAGACTTTTCGATATTTGCTTTTGACTAAAAAGTCGCACTTTCGATCATTCACTTTTGTCAAACCTGTTCAAAATCGTGTAAAACCGAATTGAATCGAATATGAATTATTGACAACAGATGAAATATAATTGTGGAATGTGTAGTTTTTGGGCAATTTGGACTTTGAGATAATAAATTAAGTATTTATGAAGGAAACCGAAAATCGATCTTGACTTCGAAGTTTAGACTTTTCAGTGTATAAAGCCGATTGATTATTTGAAAGTCGATTTACTTATCCCTATACCGCATTATTTACTTTTCCTGTAAGATCATAAGAAAATCATTAATTATATATCGAAATCCCAAATCTCCAAGATAATTTTTAAAGGTTCCACTGAACCTGTTGGACCATAAACCGCAAAGAACCTCTTCATGAGGGCGCAGAGATTCCAGTTGCAACAATTTTGTTTGTTGACATAGCCAACGAAGTAGAAAAGGGAGAGGAGGGAAGAAAGAACGGGGTATTTATGCAGAGGTAAAGGCAGTATATACGAACTGATGGGAGTCGATATTGACTCTCTGATGCATAGAAGGAGGATTTCTAGTTTTCACATACCCGATTGTCCTTCAACAAGAAGGATGTGGAAAACAACGGTCAATCATATAAATTGAAACTGTTGGTTGAGACCGCGATATTTTAGGGCGACATATACCTCCTTTCCATCGGATATAAAGTACTATCCAATGTACTGTGCAAACGACTGAAGCCAATGGTCAATGGCATTATTAGACCATACCAATGCGGCTTCAGACCTTTGATCAGATTTTCACTCTGCGCCAAATCCTGGAAAAGACCCACCAAAAACACATCGGCACAATTCTCCTATTTGTCGACTATAAAACCACATTCGACATCCCTATCCTTTCCGAGGTGTTTAAAGCCATGTCTGTGTTCGGCATTCCTGCAAAATTAATACGGCTATGCAGGATAACTTTAACTGGTACAAGGTCAGCAGTTAAAGTCGAAAATGAGTCCTTCAATACCGAACAAGGATTCAGACAAGGTGAATGTTTGTCGTTTGCCCTGCTTAACATGCTCCTGAAAAGGTCATACGAGATGCAAATTTGAACAAATTGAGAAGAAGTCTGCCAATGTGGGTCTAGCAATATATTGCGGGAAGACCAAGCTGATAGTATCAACGCGCAAGACGTCCAGTAGATTCGGACCAACTGTGGACCTTGAGAACTACAGCTTCGGGTTAGTCAAAAATTGTATATACCTTCGTACCGCCATAAATAAAACTACTAACATCAGCTTTGAAATTCCGAGAAGGATAGTGTTGGCCAACAGATGCTACTATGACCTAAGCAGTTTAGAAACAAGGCCACCTCCCGCCAGCCCAAACTCACATCCTACAAGACACTGATACCACCCGTGCTGTTATATGGATCTGAAGCATGGGTACTTACGCAGATGAGGCAAATCTTGGAGTGTTTGAGAGAAAAAAAATGCTCCGAAAGATCTATGGGCCGATCTGCGTCGACGGTGAATATCGCCGTCGAATGAATTATGAATAGTACCATTTATTCTCGGACATCGATATTTTCAGAGAATGGATGAGGATGCCTCAGCAAAAAAGGCATATAAAAGCGAGCCAACAGATGGCTCAAACAGAAGGGGAAGGCCACGATAGATGGAAAGATCAAGTGAACATTTCAAAACAGGGTCTTTCAAATTTCAAGACCGACGAGCCCGGAAATCTTTTTTAAGGTTGACTTATTGAACAAGTGTTATGTCACAAGCCAGCTAAGTAAGTACTAAAAATATATTGAATTTTTATTACCAATTAATGTTTTACACACGCCAGCTATTATTAAAATTAATATTCACAATTTGATTGGTATGTGGTATTTCTCTTATCGCAAACAATTCATCTGCAATGATCTGTCATAGCCAATATAGACCGTGTCTATTAATACTAAAATCGCAGATCTTGCTGATAAACATTTATTAATTTTTCGATTTTGTTTATATTAATTTTATTGTTTATGCAAATTGTGATTTGCCCATCCATCCCTCCTCTCTATGTGCTATGAGGAAATATTTGTCATTGGCTAATGATCGTCTGATACAAATTTGTATTCACAATGTTTTGTTTTATTTAAATAGAAAATAACAATAAAATTGATATTAATAGAAAAAATTATAATGTTCGCTAATTAATTTGGAATGCAATTTGCATTTGAAAAAAACAAAGTGGAAATTAATTTAAATTATAAATTTGTTTATAACAATGAATTGATTTTTGTTAATTTATTTTCTCAATACATCTCACTGTTTAAAGCTATTAATATTATATCTTTGATGATCTGATGCTGTTTTAAGGCGACCCCACCCATTCTCAGTTTCAAAAAATTTAATTTTGTTTTTGGGTTTGATTCGACCCTACATTAATTCTGGATTGCCCCTATAAAAGTTCAAGTGAAAATCTCAACATCTTTTGAAGATATAGCCGATAAATTGTGTCAGCATTAACAGTGGTAAGGCAGTCTTTATGCGAATGGCAGGCATGATAACTCAGAAACTAATAATCCGATCCATTCCAACTACCGTATGAACAAGGATAAATCCAATCGGTGAATATCTTCCTTATTTTTTAAAAAAACAAGGAAGATTTTCCAAAAAAAAAAAAACGTCCACCAGTTTGTTAATTTTTGAGTGAAATCAATAAGTCTAGTTCATACGAAAGCCAGACATGTACTCTTTCTAATACCGTTGAAATTTTCGAATTCGGTTGTTCCAGTGGCGATCATGGATAAGGCAAAAAGCTTATTTTCCAAGGATAATATTTATTATTTTATTAATAGTTCTATTAGATTCGTGATGATCTCAGCTCTGAAAACTCCTACCCAATGTTAAGTATGTCTCCCTGGCTCAAAAACTTCTCTCCAATACCTTCCCATAATTAATGAATCTTAAATACATTTTGCTAATTTCTAATGAAACACACAATCATCATTTCATACCCCCCAAAAAAACTGAATATTCAAAACAAATTAAGATATTTATCTTTCAGTTTTTTTTGTCCAAGAAATCAAATAAACAAACTGGTGTATTCAAACACAAATTGCCACAAAATCTCAGCAGAATCTGAAATTGATAATTTAAATAAAATATTTTGACATTTTGTGATCGTAACCGTAAAAACGAAGAGGAGAAACCAATGCAAAACAATTTGTCTCACCGGGACAAACGAGCTTAATTGAATAACAATACGAGAGATGGCCATGATCAATGAATGATATTAATCGATGTGAAACTTTGTTTTTTTATTTTTGGAAACACATGCAGAGTTCTTGGGAAAAATATTGAAAAAAAAAATCCAAACAGGTAGCCACACTGTATAACATTATGATTGTTTAGATATGATTTTATAAAAATTAAGAAATAAAGGTTAATGGTGTGACAAAAATCTTAACACAGAAAAAGACGACGATCAAGCAATAATCATAATTTTGATTATGGTTAATATTAACTGTCCATCACAATTTGAAAAAAAATACACCTCCAAGCGTAGACAGAGAAGGGATTCTCCGTTGTGTGTGTGGAGGAGTGTGTTTCAAAGTGACCAAAACAAAATTAATTATGAGGAGTCAATTTTGAAACAAACATTCAAATCAACTAATTATTAATAACGTTATCAAATCATAATGATCTTTGAATTTGAAAGGGTTTTCGGTTTTGATTTTAGACGAGTAAATAAAAATATATTTTTGTTAAACAGAAGTCATTTCTTATTGTGATCATTTATAATCACAATATTGAATAGGCATCACAATGTTTGACAAATTCTTAAAAATGTTAAAAAATAATAAACTACAGTATGTCAAGAATGAGTTTGCACATGAATAAATATTTCATTTATTTGAATTTTGCCTGTAACGCTTGCCAGCAAGGTTTTTTTTTTAGATTTGGGAACAAATAAAAATCACTGGGAGCTAAGTCAGGAGAATAAGGTGGGTGGGTGATTTTAGTCATTTTTGTATTGTAAGCCACGACATTTTTCTCGAATTTGTATATTTAATTGATCCAGAAGGCTGCAATAATACTCTGAATTCACTGTTTTACTGGGTGGGTGATTTTAGTCATTTTTGTATTGTAAGCCACGACATTTTTCTCGAATTTGTATATTTAATTGATCCAGAAGGCTGCAATAATACTCTGAATTCACTGTTTTACTCTTTTCAGACATTCAATCAATAAAATACATTTGAAGTCCCAAATTTGAGTTTGCCTTCAGTTCATTGTTTGGATTGTTCCTTTGTCTCTGGAGTATAGTGGTTTAAAATCAATTTTATTTCGCTTAAAACTATTCAAATAAGCTTGAGAAATGTTCATTCTTATTCGTATTTGATCGACTGTTAACAAATGCGGAACCCATCTTGCAGAAAGCTTTTAAATTTTTCACTGTGCAATTAGTTTACCAGAAGTCTTCAGAGCACTTGGAAAACCCGAACAAAGGAAGAGGACTCATAGTACACCATAATTCGCCTGGCTAAAGCCAGTCCGTTATTGGCCGGCCTCAACATGGAATTGATAGGTCATACGACTCTGATTTAGAACCACATGACTTCGATTTTTCCCCACATATCAAGAAAACATAGCCTGGTCAACGATTTTCGTCTCATAAGATTCGGTGGTAGCGTTTAAAAACCCAAGTTTTGGAGAGGTCTTAGTGGGAGGGGAAATGTTATTTTGTCTACGGCAAAAATGTGTCTTCTCGAACTTATGCTTTCAGACGATTTGGAGTCGATTCACAAATGTCCGTCCGTCTGTCAAGACGGCTGGTGCGCATGATAAAATCCGAATGGAGTAACCGATTACATTCAAACTTTGTATATCACAATAATTCTTCCAAACTTAGTCCATGATCGAAGATGGGGAATATCGGGTCACTCCTTCTGGTACTTCCACCACAAAATGGTCAGAATTGGGTACAAATAATTTTATAATATCATGATATTGGAATGTCCGATTTGCACCAAACTTTGCGCAACATATTATATTTACCAAGCCTAGATCAAGTCCGAAGCGATCCTATTCGATCAACATTAAATCCGAAACCTTTTTGATAAAAAATATACGTTATATAAAGTGAATAATAAAACATGTGTGTAATTCCGAAGATCTCCGCAAACCGTAGACTCAGGGTATATATCTGTCGTCAACACCGATGGACACGACTGTAAGGCACCCTTCAGAAAAGTTATTTGGCGAAAAATATTTCATGTAACCCTCGAATATACTCATCTAAAGGCACACCCTAAAAATCAGAGGATAAAGATCAGATAAAGATACTAAAGATATAAAACTCACAGTTCTTCAGCTCGCAAATCACCCTCTTATCTATAAAGACTTTACGCCTTTCAGTTCGTCTATATAGATTACCTGACCTGCGGTAGCCCGTCTATAAAGACTCATTGTCCTTAAGACAGAAAAATCCATTTTAAAAGCATAAAAATGTAAAGATTCCCTGATATTCAGCGCTTTTATACATATTTCCTGTCTTCACCTCGCCTAATGACTCTCTTCTTTATTACTTCTATAAAACTTCCTGATTGACTTCACTATTAATGACTCCCTTTAGTCCACAAAGAGCTCGATTAACAGGACTTCCATCGACTCGTCTATAAGAACCTGGTGGGTTTCAGTTGGTCTATAGAATACTCCCTTCTTTTCGTGGCTCTAGCCTCTCTTCAGCTTGTCTACAGGGACTCCTTTTAACTCGCCTATATAGGTACCCTTCAGCTTGTCTATAAAAGTCCTCGTCCAAAGAGACTCGCTTCTTCATCTCGTTAAAAAACCGCTTTGATCCATTATCAAAACTACCACGAGCTCCTCTATAAATACCCCCTTCTACTCGTCTATAGGTACTCCCATCAGCTCGTCTATAGAAACTCCCATCAGTTCGTCTTTATAGACTCCCTTCAGCTTCATCTCTTCTTAAAAAATCCGTTTTCAGTTCGTCTATAAAGATGGCCTTCTTCATCTTGCCTATAAAGACACCTTTCAGGTCGTCTATGATTAGCGGGGCCTTTAAAAACTCCCTTCTTTTCCTCAATAAAGATTCTGTAGAGCTCGCCTATAGGAGACTCCCTTCATCTCGTCTAAAAAACCCTTCTATAAAAACTACTTACTTCAACTTGCAATAGAAGACTCCAGGTTCAGCTCATCTTCAAAAACGACTCCCTTCAATTCGGATATTAAGACTCCCTTCATCAGATCCTTTATGCTGATTTCCTTCAGTTCGTTCATAAAGACCTCACCTTCAGCTCTTCTTCAAGTATTCCCTTCTACTAATCGTATCTAAGAATCCCTTCAGTTAATCTATAAACACTTTTCTCAGGTCCTCCATTAAGGCTCTCTTAACACTGCTATTTCGATACTCTTCAGAAGAACCCAAATTTCTAAATTTTAACTTTATTAAATGAAAATGTCCTGATTTAAAGTGAAAACCATTAATTTTTTCCACAACAACAAAAACCTGCGCAGCAATCAATTTCCCTGTTGTTACTAATTAAAACGTTTCTTGGAAATTGCCAATGGAATGCCACTTATGGTATTGTGTGGATGGGCCACCATGAAGTGAGTTATGGGATTGCCCGGTGGATCACCTCCGAAGGTTCACAGCTCATTAGCACACCGCTGCAGCAGGGTGAACAAAATATGTATATTTTTTTTTTTTTTTTTCAACAAAATAAAAATTAAAAAAATGGTTTCCATTTTGTATTTTGATTTTCATTAATAAGACAACAACCGACCGATTGACCAAACGAAGTTGCAACTGCCAATGACTATTTAATTGGATTCAATCAGTTTTGTTTTGTTTCTTTTCGTTTGTGTTTTGTTTGATTCCTCAACTATTAATTGCCCAGCTACTGGATATTTATAAACTCAAACATGACTCCCAGTTTTTCTTCAAATTAACATATTGTCACCACTGCTATACTACTACTGAAATATGTTCGAAAAACGAGTTGATAAAATATATTCGTTTCTAATCAAAATGTTTAGATTAAGAACTAAATTGATTTGAATTGTTGATTATATTTTTCTTTTTTTCTTAATATTGCACTTTTATTTTTTTATTATTCCAACTGCTGTTGCTGTCATTTGCATACCGTTTTAGTATAATGAGATTCAGGCCAAGTGTCAATAAAATTATGTTGGTGCTTAAAAATAAAACATGTATACGTTTAACATACATACTTACGATTTTCATAAATGTCCAATTATTTTAAAACTCGGCTTCCGGGTTGAAGCATAAGGGTTTTAAACTGAAATAAGGAAATGGAAAAATATATATGTAGAAAAATAATTGGAGGAGTTATAAATGTTATTTATGGTAACAAAAAACCTGCCTATATGCCAAGATAAGTAAGTAAGAAAAGATTCTTTATTACATCGGAGTCTATGTAAAACAAACATCAACTAAACTATAAAATTCAGCTGGTCTACACAGACCCTTTCAATTTGATTCGCCTATAAAGACTTCACGCCCTTTAGTTGTCTCTAAAAATTTCGTCTTTGGAGACCCTATACTATAAGTTGCACATTCCATGAGTACATATAAGGATTCATCGGTAATAACTTTTGTCTATGAAATACCCTTTACAGCACTGTGGTACAGGGTATTATGTCTTTGTGTACATGTTTGTAACAGGCAAAAGGAAACGAGATAGACACATGGTTCCTTTTGAGCATATGCATACAATCACCTTACGGCTGTCTGTCCATGTTAAATTGTAAACAAAGTGCAGATCGCATTTATTATCCGAATCAGATAATATTTGGCACAGATCACTTATTTGCCCCAAGGACGAACTCTATTGAAATTTTGGGAAATGTTGCGCAGCGTACTGAAGTTAGGATAGCCTAACGTATGCCAAGTTTAATTGAACTCGGTTCATATTTAAATATAAATATTAAATTAAAGGTCCCATATATTTTTTTCTTCCGATTTTTTAACAAATGGTGCACCAAAGAGTGAAATGTATGCCCATTGGCACAAAATTTTGCACAACGGATAGCCTAATGTCTGCTAAATTTTTTGGAAATCGGTTCAGATTCAGATATAGCTCTCATATATAGTTTTGTCCAATTTTTAGCAAATAGTACACCAAAGAGTTAAAGTGTGTCCGATTTACACAACATTATTCGGAACGTATCCAAATGGGTTTACAGTAACATCTGATAAGTTTGGATGAAATTGATTCAGATTTAGATATAGCTCCCATATTTATTTTCGTCCGATTTCCAGCATTATATGGGGGCTACCAGAAAAAGTGTTCAGATATTTATAATTTTTAGTGAAGACATCTTATAACCAATAAGAACCCATTGTACCAAATTCCAGCGAATTCACTGGAATATTGCGCTCACGAACCCCAAAATATTTCGAAAATCGGGGGTATCCTTATATGGGAGCTATGCCTAAACGTGGACTTCGTGAATATTCGACCTTGATCTGTCTGCAGGCAAAATACAACTCTATGTAAAATGTATACACACTTTGATACGGTGAAAATGTGCCTCATCGGAATATGATCCGTTTCAGAAAATTTGGAGTCGATTTACACATGTCCGTCCGTCCGTTGTCTGTCTGGCTGACTGACTGATGCGAACTATAACTCTCGAAGGGAATGATCGATTTCATCCAAACTTTGCAAATCTTAATATTTCTTCCAAACTTAGTTTAACTTCAAAGATGGGGAATATCGGTCCATTCATTCTGATACCTCCCCACAAAATGGTCAAAATTGTGATAAAAGTTAATTTTATAATAACATGCAAACAGACTATCCGATTTTAAGAAAACTTTGCAGAACCTATTATCTTTACCAAGCCAAGATCAAGTAGAAAGATGAGATCCATTGGCCCACTAATATCAGGCTAATGGTATGTCCGATTGGAAACAAACTTTGCACAATGGTAATTACCATTACCAATCCTAGATCAAGTTTGAAGATGGGACCCATTGGTCCACTCCTTCAGGTACCATCCACACAAATGGTCAACATTTTCAATATTTATGAATCCAATATTAGCCGAATTGTTAGACTATTGAGCTGCAGCGACTACGTTGGCTAGGTCATGTTGTGAGAATGGATGAAGATGCCCCAGCCCAAAAGGCATATGAAAGCGAACGAGCTGATGGTTCACTCAGAAGGGGAAGGCCAAAAATACGATGAAAATATCAAGACGAAGACAACA
Organism: Musca vetustissima; assembly: GCF_032173495.1. Taxonomy (NCBI): domain Eukaryota; kingdom Metazoa; phylum Arthropoda; class Insecta; order Diptera; family Muscidae; genus Musca; species Musca vetustissima. The sequence continues at coordinate 37,588 of NW_026886105.1, forward strand.
TTGCCGAAAATGGTCTTTCAAATTGGAAATATGTATTAAATTGACGTCAACTAGGTATTGCTCCATTATCTTTATTCCAGCCAATTTCATTGATCGCTCCAAATAAGGCCTAGAAGAACATAATTTTGTCCTATTCATATAAATGATTCACCAACGAGTCCAAATCTGAAGTCTTTGTTACAATAAAAATCTTAGGAACATCTCTTGTGTATCATATTATCCGCCCCATCCGACGGATAATATATAGTTAGGTTTAGAAATTGATATAAAGACACAATATATTCTCTCTTAACTATCTTCGTTTTTGTCTCCATTAAAAACAAAACACCCTTTAAAATTATTCCCATTTTTCTACAAGACATTTAATGACTTCCGATGAATTTAGTTTCGTTTTTCCACCAGCTTTCGTTCCTTCTCATCATTTTAATGGTCAGAAATCAAATTCAGTTTATATATGTAGCGCATAACATAATTTAGAGGTGAGAATTAATATTAGTCTGAACAGTTCACAGTAATTATCTTCGGAATTTATGAATTCCACAAAAAGACTGGGCCACAATCCCGAACTTGATACGATGGGATATTCACACGACATTTACAAGACACTGATGTTTTCGTTTCGATGTACGGTACATGGATACACACGATAGATATTGGACGTTTCTCCATTTCCCCCTTAGAAATGAGGCAACGTCCACGGGCATTTAGATGAGGATGAGCTGACATTGCCTTATCATCATCATCGAAACTGGTAGTTTAAAAAATGTTTATAGAGCTGCCAATGTTGTCATATGCTAATTTAGGCACCTACCCAATACTGTTGTTGTTGTCATCATCGTTTCCCCAGTTTCATTAGCGTCCCTTGGTCTGTGATTGTGTTTTCTTGAATTTTTATTGACAGCCAGACGAGGGATACCACCATCATCGTATTTTTTCGGAGTTAAAATAGTGAAACGAAAATAAAGATTATCCATGATTGTCAGTGTCGTTAGGAATTTCGGTTTTAGATTTTTTTATTTTTGTTGATGGGACATAGTTGTTGGATTTAGTAACGTTTGTCAACATCAGTGTTTCGATTGATATGTGTGTTGTTTGTGGTATAGACCACAAAAAATTTGGTTTTTCCAATTATGAATCGTTTAAAATGTTCTGATATCACAAATGAGTATAAGAAGGTGAATTGTTCTTAACTTTTATTTCCCAGCAAACATTTTGGCAGGTAGTTGAAGGTTTGGAATTTGGAATTTGGATAAAGAATACTGTCAAAAGAAATGTGCGAATATTTCTAAATATAACAACAAATTTCAGGATATTTATAAAACAAGTAAAACATTTCTGCGGGTCCGAAATCATAATTTCTTAAAAGGTCGGGGTCTTTATATGGTCTGAGTTGTTTTAAAGTATATCTTAGTTTATTGGAACTAATGACCTGGTTTCTTTTACGAAGCGAACCGAAAAAGATTGAAACGCTTCAGAAAGGAGCTTCCCAAGGTCCACGGATTTAGAGGAAAAACTTGTCTCGTCTATCGAAAAACGTTTACCTTGGAGACAAGGAATATTTCGAATTATTAGACAGAATGAAATGTTTCAAAGAAACTATTTCTTTTTGGAGAAAATAGAATAAAATGATGGGCGCTATTTCCGATTCATATTTTTAATCTATTTCCATTAACTTCAGTTGTTCTTTTTTAACTTTCCTTTCCCTAATTCCGTTCCTCCCGTTCATTGACCGACTTAACTAAATGAATAAACTAATCCTTTTGGGGAGCGAAACGAAAAAGATTGAGCCGTTACAGAATGGTGATTGCCTGTGATTCACCGATTTTTTTCCTGTGATTCACGGATTTTTTGTCTCTGGAAGTTATTAACTAACTTAGAGTTCGGAGGAAGCCTTCCGAATTATTAGAGTTGGGCCGTTCGGGAATGAATTATTTCAAAGGATCTATTCGTGAAAAGTCCTGATCGAACGATTTGTTCATCTACTTCATTTTTGCTCTCATTCCTTGCCTGAAATAACTGGCATGTACCAATGAAAAATAGAACAAAAAGGAAATATGGAACTAAATGAATGACCTAGTTTCTTTTACTAAGCGAACCGGAAAAGATTGAACCGTTCCAAGAACGAGGTGAACCTTGTGTTCACGAATTTAGAGGGAATGTTCATCTCAAGAAGCTATTGACAAACATTGACCTCAAAAGCCTTCGGAATTATTAGAGTTGGTTCGTTCGGGAATGAACTGGTTCAAAGGAAATATTCCTAAAATGGAACGATTGGTAGTACCTTAGGGTCATTTGTTTATCTAGTTTTTTGATCTCGTTGTTAATTTTTTCTCTCGCTAAAATAGATTCGTTTGATACAATCGTTTACCTAGATCTTCCCGATCATTGTCCGAATTAACTGACGTGTACCACTTATCGATTGAACCAATGAAAACCAGAACAAAAAGGAACTATGGAACTAAATGAATGACCTAGTTTATTTTACTATGCGAAACAAAGAAGATTGAACCGTTCCAGGAACGAGGTTGCACAAGGTTCGAGGAGTTAGAGGGAAAGTTCGCCTCGAAAAGCTATTGACAAACTTTGAACTCAAAAACCTTAGGAATTATTAGATTTGGGTTTTTCGGGAATGAACTGGTTCCAAGGAACTATTTCTAAAATAGAACGATTGGTAGTACCTTAGGTTAATTTGTTCATCTAGTTTATTTTGATCCCGTTGTTAATATTTTCTCTCGATCAAATAGATTCGTTTGATACAATCGCTAACATAGATCTTCCCGATCATTGTCCGAATTAGCTGACGTGTACCACCTATCGATTGAACCAAAAAGGAGCTTTAAAAGAATGAACGATTGATCTAAAATAAGCTATCGAATAAAATAATTGACCTAGTTCCTTTTGAGAACCGAACAGGAATACGATTTTCCAACTCTAGATTTTTAGTGATTTAAAGGATTCAGAGGTGATTCGATATGCGATCTTAATCTCAAAGTATGTCAGTGAAGACAACCTTGAAAAGTTAGAATCGATGGCCGACAAGATAGCTGATAGCAGTGAATCATAGGTAAGTAGCGTTTCTTCACACTATTTTAAAGGAAATAATTTGGAACGTTTTTGCAAGCAAAAATCGTTCAGAAAGTCAAGAAGCCGAAAAAACTAAATGTATCTAAAGGAAAACATTAAGTTCAATATTATATTGATAGAGCCCTAATCCGTCCTGTTTCTGCAAATAATTATAGATGATGGTTCACCTAGGTCATCCATTGATAAATATTTAAAATAATTCTAGAGTAGAGTGGCGCCCATGTGAAGACAATCGTGTTTTAAAGACCTACACAGTTCCGGCCGATATGCAGTTCCGAACATTCATGACTTTGGCATATTATGGAATGGCAAGAGATTTTTACCAAGAAATAATTGGTTATATCAGTGACCAAAGAGGAGGTTTAGCAATATTAACTAACCATTGGAACTATTGTTATTTCATTTCCTCTTCGACAAAGAACCCAGTGCACCAACATATATCCATATTCATGGGAAAAACAGGAAGAACCGATTTAATATTTTTTGGTAGTGAGTTTTTTCTCAGCGAATCCAAAATGTCAGATTATAGTCAGTTTATGAGGCCAAACTATTTTCTGAAAAGGTCAAAATTTCTTTTGTAGACTGCGTCAAAAGGCTCCCAAATATCAAAAATGGGGTATGGAGGTTACATCAGGTATAGGTATATAGGTATATTAACCTATAATGACAAATTTCTCCTAGGAAGTGTTTTTATTCTCTGAGAGCACGACATATCATGAAATAAAAATGTCCATTTTTTATTTAAAAATTCCTATATATCCGAAATGCTAATAACTACATAGGAACACCTTCTACATAAAAGCCCGACCCTTCATATATACAAAAATGTTCTTCTAAATAAGATGCATATTATGGTAAATCCGAAATTTCACATTGGATCGTAAATCGTCCTAAAAACATCCTCTATGTTAGTCCAGTTTTGACGATAGTCCCTTTTGACGATACCTCCCAAATTTCAGTATTTTAAAATATCGTTTTTAACCTAATTGACTGCAATTGGATGTCAAACCTCTGGTCATTACCTGGCGTATATAAAAGTCCCGGACGTGTGCAAATTTTCTGACTAATAATTATATCGGTTCACTTTTTGAATAACCTCCATATTACCTGAGTGTCTGTGAGTAGTAGCCCTCTTAGGTATATCCAATGTTCTCGTTATGGGGAGTGCAGAAAAAATAGATATTTTGGCCGTACTTTTTGACGTTGTCACATAAATTTCTCAGCAATACTTTTTAAATGAATTTCCAATGGACTACCAAATTACTAGGAATTTGTAATAATCTCTCCAATTATTTCACTGGTCACACGGTCCTCTGCTTACCCACACTATGGCCCCCAACAGTAGTTGGTAGAGTTGGTGGTGGTGATCGCCTGAAATGTGTACCATACCTGCTGTGAAATCAGAATCATTGGTAATGGAGCAGCAGTAGTAGCATACCAAAATAACCTCTCTCGAGGCAGCTGTTAGCTGGCACCCAAAACCCTATTCATCGTACCCCTCAAGCATATTCTCGTAGTGCTGCTCCTTCTCAACTCCTTCTCAATCACAATTCATTCAAAAAGATAAACATCTGCATGTAAATAAAAAACCCAAACCCATTGAGATGATGTAGGTAAATTATCGCCATTCAGTTTTATTGGTGTTGTTTTTGTTATTCTTGATGTTGTTGCTGTTACCACCATTGTAGTTGTTGTGTTAGTTTTTGGCTACCACAGTTTGATTTGTTGTTGCTGGCGTTTTTATTTTTTGTCGTTTCTCTTCCAATGTATTTTTTAATTGGCCTCGTGGAATTTTAGTAGAAATGCTAATTAGTCGAAACATAGTGTATCGTTTTGGTCGAATCACAATGACACAATGCGCGAACCAAGTCCCTCAGCAAAGACAGTGGCTCGTATCTTCGTTGCAGTTGTTGTTGTTGCTGTTCTTGCCACCGTTTCTTCAGCGCCAAAATGTTTTTTTGAAAAGGCCTTAGTAGAGTTGTAGACAAGGAACAGAACAATTTTGTTTAGTTTTGTTTGTTGTTGTAGCAATATTAACTAACCATTGGAACTATTGTTATTTCATTTCCTCTTCGACAAAGAACCCAGTGCACCAACATATATCCATATTCATGGGAAAAACAGGAAGAACCGATTTAATATTTTTTGGTAGTGAGTTTTTTCTCAGCGAATCCAAAATGTCAGATTATAGTCAGTTTATGAGGCCAAACTATTTTCTGAAAAGGTCAAAATTTCTTTTGTAGACTGCGTCAAAAGGCTCCCAAATATCAAAAATGGGGTATGGAGGTTACATCAGGTATAGGTATATAGGTATATTAACCTATAATGACAAATTTCTCCTAGGAAGTGTTTTTATTCTCTGAGAGCACGACATATCATGAAATAAAAATGTCCATTTTTTATTTAAAAATTCCTATATATCCGAAATGCTAATAACTACATAGGAACACCTTCTACATAAAAGCCCGACCCTTCATATATACAAAAATGTTCTTCTAAATAAGATGCATATTATGGTAAATCCGAAATTTCACATTGGATCGTAAATCGTCCTAAAAACATCCTCTATGTTAGTCCAGTTTTGACGATAGTCCCTTTTGACGATACCTCCCAAATTTCAGTATTTTAAAATATCGTTTTTAACCTAATTGACTGCAATTGGATGTCAAACCTCTGGTCATTACCTGGCGTATATAAAAGTCCCGGACGTGTGCAAATTTTCTGACTAATAATTATATCGGTTCACTTTTTGAATAACCTCCATATTACCTGAGTGTCTGTGAGTAGTAGCCCTCTTAGGTATATCCAATGTTCTCGTTATGGGGAGTGCAGAAAAAATAGATATTTTGGCCGTACTTTTTGACGTTGTCACATAAATTTCTCAGCAATACTTTTTAAATGAATTTCCAATGGACTACCAAATTACTAGGAATTTGTAATAATCTCTCCAATTATTTCACTGGTCACACGGTCCTCTGCTTACCCACACTATGGCCCCCAACAGTAGTTGGTAGAGTTGGTGGTGGTGATCGCCTGAAATGTGTACCATACCTGCTGTGAAATCAGAATCATTGGTAATGGAGCAGCAGTAGTAGCATACCAAAATAACCTCTCTCGAGGCAGCTGTTAGCTGGCACCCAAAACCCTATTCATCGTACCCCTCAAGCATATTCTCGTAGTGCTGCTCCTTCTCAACTCCTTCTCAATCACAATTCATTCAAAAAGATAAACATCTGCATGTAAATAAAAAACCCAAACCCATTGAGATGATGTAGGTAAATTATCGCCATTCAGTTTTATTGGTGTTGTTTTTGTTATTCTTGATGTTGTTGCTGTTACCACCATTGTAGTTGTTGTGTTAGTTTTTGGCTACCACAGTTTGATTTGTTGTTGCTGGCGTTTTTATTTTTTGTCGTTTCTCTTCCAATGTATTTTTTAATTGGCCTCGTGGAATTTTAGTAGAAATGCTAATTAGTCGAAACATAGTGTATCGTTTTGGTCGAATCACAATGACACAATGCGCGAACCAAGTCCCTCAGCAAAGACAGTGGCTCGTATCTTCGTTGCAGTTGTTGTTGTTGCTGTTCTTGCCACCGTTTCTTCAGCGCCAAAATGTTTTTTTGAAAAGGCCTTAGTAGAGTTGTAGACAAGGAACAGAACAATTTTGTTTAGTTTTGTTTGTTGTTGTATTTCGTATTGAACGTTGATTTGTTGTTGTGTATTTCTGCTTTTGGAGTGTGTGTATTTTGTTCCATTCAGGTTTGGGTCATTTTTAGGGGATATATGTTTTGGGGTGCTATATAGCAAGTTGTTGGGAAAAACCGGATGGAGTTTCAAGTCCTTATTTCTAATGAACCTGGACATCTACACAGGGATGATTTTCAAATAAGGACATTAATTATGCACAAATTTAAAAATTAATATCCAAACAGTAGAATTGATTGTATAGCATCTATATACCAACACGTTCCATTATTGACTTACTGTACACATAACCTCGACATAAATAAACGGAAATAAAGCCACTCAAGACAGTGATCTTTACCCAATTGTATTTAAATTGAAAATGGTAGTTAGATACGATATGAGATGTCACTTAGCTGACTTGTCACATACCTTTCGTGTGCGTACGCTGTACAGAATAGGCACATTTTTCGACTTGGCGGATGTACTCAAGAAGTACAAAGCCGATATTATTGCCTTTCAGGAAATGCGATGGAAAGGGGCTGGCGTAAGTAAATCAGATGATTACGCCTTGTATTATAGCTGTCATGAAACGAGACATAAGTTGGGCTGCGGATTTATGGTTAACAAAAGACCTCGTCTCCTGATTCACTCCAATAGATGAACGAATTCCTATAATCCGTATAAAAGCGAAGTTCTTCTACATCAGTCTCATTTGCGTCCATGCTCCGACCGAAGACAAAGATGATCAGACCAAAGCCATATTTTACTAGCGCCTAAAAACACCATATGACCGCTGCCCTAGCCATGACATTAAAATTATGCGAGGAGATTTTAATGCAAAAATCAAAAGGAACATATATTTGGCCCCACCGTCGGAAAATTCAGCCTCAATGAAGCAATAACATGGTAGTTAGCAGCACCGGATTGAAGCATCTCGATATTCACAAGGCCACCTGGATTTCTCCCGATCGAACCACGAGAAATCAAATCGATCATGTTGTGATAGACGGAAATCATTCATCCAGTGTTTTAGACGTTCGATCGATCCGAGGAGCAAATATCGATTCGGACCACTGCCTTGTAGCAACCAAGGTTCGCACTCGTCTTAATGTAGCAGCAAAGGTGCGATATAACGCAACACGGAAACCGAATGCAACACGGAAACACAACAGAGCCTTATCCGCTCTACTTACTTAGCTGGCTTGTTACAGAACGGTTGTTCCATAAGCTGAGCCTAAAAAAGATTTCCAAGCGCGTCAGTCTTGTGCGCAAGTCCACCAATTTGGATGACCACGTTCCAAGATATTGTTTTCTACTTGGTCATTCCATCTAATTCGTGACCTTACCCTTCTACGGGAACCATCAGTAGGCTCATTTTTATATGCCTTTTGAGCTGGGGCATTTTCATTCATCCGCACAACATGGCCTAGCCACCGTAGTCGCTGCAGCTCAAGACGACTGACTATGTCGATGTCCGCGTATAAATTGTAAAGCTCGTGGTTCATTCGACGCCGATATTCACCGACGACGCAGATCGGTCCGTAGATCTTTCGGACAATTTTTCTCTCAAACACCCCAAGAGCTGTCTCATCTGCTTGCGCAAGTACCCATGCCTCTGATCCATATAATAGCACGGGTAGTATCAGCGTCTTGTAAAGTGTGAGTTTGGTCTAGCGGAAGGTGGCCTTGTTTCTAAATTGCTTATTTAGACCATAGTAGCATCTGTTGGCCATCATAATCCTCTCTCTTCTTCTATCCGCTCTACTTACCCACTTGTTTTACGAAAGCACTCCTTGTCCCGATAATTGCCCACTCCCTACAAACTGCAGCAAAGCTACGCTTGAATACCAAAGACCACCATCAAGAAACCCGTGGTACGATCAGGAGTGTCGTAATGCTACTGATACGAAAAACGCAGCGTATTGGGCAACCCTGCAGACAGTAGCAACACATAATGCGATGGAGAGTTATCAGGAGAAAGGAGAGAGCAGAAACGTATTATCAGAAAAAAGGACAGGAAAAACGTGAGCCATTCGAGATGTACAGGAGTCCGAATGAAGTCCCGAAATTTTAGCAACGGGTAAAACACCAAACCGAAGGCTTTGGTGCAGGAAAACTAGTGACAGCGTGCTGAGGATCTGGAAGAAGCATTTTGAAAAACTTCTGGTATCAAATAGCAGAAGTGAAGAGGATACCCCTGACCCAGCCTAGCCAAGGAGACAAGACGATTTGTGCCAATTATAGAGGAATAAGATTCCTTTCCATCGCATATAAAGTGATATCCAGAGTGCTGTGTGAACGACTGAAGACATTATTGGACCATATCAATGCGGTTTCAGACCTGGCAAATCCACAATTGACCAGATTTTCACTCTGCACCAACTCCTGGAAAATACCCACGAAAAACACATCGACACATTCCACCTATTCATCGACTATAAAGCCGCATTCGACAGCCCTATCCGTTCAGAGGTGTATAAAGCCATGTCTGCGTTTGGCATTCCTGCAATATTAATTCGGATATGCAGGATAACTTTAACAGGCACAAGATCAGCAGTTAAAGTCGGAAAGAACTACTCGGAGCTCTTTAATACCGAACAAGGATTCAGATAAGGTTACAGTTTGTCGTGTTACCTTTTTAACATCCTGCTGGAAAAGGTCATACGAGAAGCAAAGGTGAACAGAAATGGTACTCTGTACACCAAACAACAAATGTTACTCGCCTACGCCGATGACATCGACCTAATGGGTCGAACATTGAGAGCGGTAACAGCCACCTTTGAACAAATTGAGAAGTAGTCTGCCAAAGTGGGTCTGGCAGTAGACGGCGAGAAGACCAAGCTGTTGTTGTCAACGCGCAAGACGTCCAGTAGACTCGGACCAACTGTGGAACTTGAGAACTACAGCTTCGAGGTAGTCAAAGATTTTATATACCTTGGTACCGCCATAAATAAAACGAATGACATCAGTTTTGAAATTCGTAGAAGGGCAGTGATGACCAACCGATGCTATTGTGGTCTGAGCACACAACTCAAAAGCAAGGCCACCTCCCGCCAGACCAAACTCACACTCTACAAGACGCTGATACTACCCGTGCTGTTATACGGATCTGAAGCATGGGTACTTACGCAAGCAGATGAGGCAGCTCTTGGAGTGTTTGAGAGAAAAATTCTCCGAAAGATCTATGCGCCGATCTGCGTTGACGGTGAATACCGCCTTCGAATAAACCATGAGTTGTATTCTCAAACATCGACATTGTTAGACGTATTGAGCTGCAGCGACTACGTTGGCTAGGTCATGTTATGAGAATGGATGAAGATGCTCCAGCCCAGGAGGCATATAAAAACGAACCAGCTGATGGTTCACGCTTCACCTTTTCCGTGAACCATCAACTGGTTCGCCAAGAATACGTTGGAAATATCAAGTCGAAGACAACATCGACTATAATGGTCTACCAATTTTGAAAAAACTGGGCAAAAGACCGACGCGCCTGGAAATCTTTTCTAAGCTCGGCTTATGGAACAAAAGTTCTGTCACAAAACCAGCTAAGTAAGTAAGTATGCTAGGATGCTTAAGCACTATCGTGATTTCAGCAGACAGATTGACGCACTTAGCCATACCGACACAGAATATATTTGATAGGTATCTCAACCACCATTCCCAGTCCATAAGTAAAATCCCACATTGGAACACCTCTCTGTCTACCAATGTCACACACACAAACACTCACACACTCACATACAAATATTTTCATTTTCCATGGAATATGTTTTCACATTTTTTTAAAGTTACATTTCCCATCGATTGATGTTAACGCCACTTTTTAGCTTGTTAATTAATTTTAGTTTAGTCAACATTTCTGTCTGTCCGTCCGTCTCATAATTTTGTTAACAAATTTCCAAGAAATAGCAACAAAAGGTTATGAACACAAGTTGTAAGATGATTGTTGTAACCCGCAGCCGAGATAGGAAGATGCTGCCGCAAACGAAGGGCGATACTATAAAATATTCTCTGGTGTATTCGGTCCATGATGATGATTTGATTTCTCATTGATTGTTATCGGGAATTTCACTTTGCTGTCGTACGGTTGGTTCGCTATGGTTTAGCACTGAACCCGAAAAAAGAAACTAAAAAATAGAATCTCATAAAAACTTGTAAAAAAGCGGAGAAGAAGAAGATGAAAATATTGGATTTTTTTGTTCGATTTGTTTTAGAAAAATGGAAATGTGGAAGCATTTAAATGCTGTTAATTTTCTATAGTTTAGATTTCTTATCGATCGTTGACAATCTTAGTGACGGTTGTTGGTGTTGTTCTTGTTCACAGCGTTGTTTTGTGTTCGAATGTTTGATTGTGTGTTTGCTGTTCGGTTCGGTTGGTTAGCTGGTTGCTTGCTGGCTTATCTATCGTTCATCTGTTATTGTTAGGGCAAGTGATTTACGGCGATCACAGCAATGAGATGCTTAAATTTTATTTTAATTTGTCTCTTTTTTTCGGTCTTCTCGATATTGAATTACCGAAATCGATAGTGAAATTGATTTTATTTCAGTTTAGTTTTTTTTATATTTTTTTCGCCCTATGGTGATCTATGAAATTAGGAAAAAAAAAGATTCAAATCTATTGTTCGTTCCATGGTTTATATATTATTGTATACATGTTTTGAAAATTAGGCAATATACATTTCCCATGGTGGTGGCCTCATAAAATCATTTGTTAGAGATCTTGTTCCAAACAAACTCCTACATGGGTAATAAAATCGATATTGGATTTTTGGGTTATTTGGATTTATTTAAACGAAATAAAACAGCATGCATGTGTAGCATATTTGTAGGTTAAATTGTGGAACATCATAAATTTGAAATAAGCTCAAATTTTGTTAAGTTCAGCAGTGCGGAACTTTTGATACCCTACACTACAAGGGGTACCTTCAAAATATCTTAAATCTGTCATTATTTTCTGGAAAACAAATCGAAATACTTAAACATCAAATGCTCAGTTTTGGAAAATTCGGCTACGATCTTCAGCCTACCGATAATAGGACGGTACCCTTAAATTTAGGTAATTTTACAATTCGGCTATAATTTTTACTGAAGTGGATCTTTATTCTTCGAAATACCTTCTTATAGTCATTTCACAGGCAAAATGGGGATGTAAGCATTAAAAGTGGACTATTATATTTTGAAGATTCAAAATATGGAGGTATATTTAATATTTTCTCAAAAAATGAATAAATAAATGTTGGGTCCAATAAAAACCCGGATGCTAAATTAAAGGCTTTTTTTGAAAAGCCTAAATTGAAGCATAATTTCATAAAATCCTATATTGAAAATAGGATGTTTTTAAATGAGGTGGGATTTTATATGAAGGCTATGACAGATAATTGGTCACCAAGAACCCAGAAATCCAACCATTTAGGTGGGAAAAGTAGTCTGAGGAATTCAAAGGAATTCGGAATTTTTGTTTGTGGAATCGGAATCTTTGTATGTGGTCATTTATTGGGAAGAAAGAAAAGAGGAGAGCGGAGAAATGTATTTTTCAAGAAAAACGTAAGCGTGAGCAAATCGAGATGCACAGGAGTCAGAATGAAGTCCGGAAATTTTACGAACGAGTAAACCACCAAACCGAGGGCTTTGGTGCAGGTACTTCCTCTTGTAGAGATAAAGAAGGAAACCTGGTGACAGATACAGACAGCAATCTGGAAGGATCATTTTGAAAAACTTGTGGTATCAAATAGTAACGGTGAGGAGGATAACCCTGAACCAATAATAGATGACGGACCTAGCCAAGATGAGGTCAGAATAGCAATCAATCGGCTGAAGAATAATAAAGCAAGCCGGACTATTCAAGACTGGTGGTCAGATGCTGGTAAGGAGCATGTACAAGCTGATTAGTACAATTTGGCTAGAGGAATGCATGCCCAATGATTGGAAAGTCAGCATGCTGTGTCCCGTGCACTAAAAAAGGAGACAAGACAATATGTGTCAAATATAGAGGAATAAGTCTCCTTCCCAACGCATATAAAGTGATATCCAGCGTGCTGTTTGAACGACTGAAGCCAATGGACAATGATATTATTGGACCATACCAATGTGGCTTCAGGCCTAGCAAATCCTCCATTCACCAGATTTTCATTCCGCCCCAAATCCTGGAAAAAACCCACGAAAAACACATCGACACATTTTACCTATTCGTCGACTATAAAGTCGCATTCGACAGCCCTATCCGTTCAGAGGTGTTTAAAGACATGTCTGCATTAGAAATTCCTGCAAAATTAATTCGGCTATGCAAGATAACTTAAACTGGCACAAGATTAGCAGTTAAAGTCGGAAAGGACCTCTCGGAGCCCTTTAATACTGAACGAGGATTCAGACATGGTGATAGTTTATCGTGTGTCCCTTTTAACATCTTGTTGGAAAAGGTCAAACGAGAGGCAAAGGTGAACGGAAATTACACTCTGTACACCAAATAACACATGTTACTCGCCTACGACGATGGCATCGACATAATGGGTCGAACATTGAGAGCGGCCACCTTTGAACTAATTGAGAAGGATTCAGCCAAAGTGGGTCTGGCAGTAAATTGCGAGAAGACCAAGCTGACTCAACGCGCAAGACGTCCAGTAAACTCGGCTCAATTGTGGAACTTGAGAACTAAAGCTTCGAGGTAGTCAAAGTTTTTATATACCGTGGTACCGCCATAAATAAAACTAATGATATAAGTTTTGAAATTCGGAGAAGGATAGTGTTGGCCAACATATGCTACTCTGGTCTAAGTAAGCAGTTTAGAAACAAGGCCACCTCCCTTTGACCAAAATCACACTCTACAAGACGCTGATATTACACGTGCTTTTGTATGGGTCTCAAGCATGGGTACTTGCGCAAGCAGATGAGGCAGGTCTTGGAGTATTTGATTGAAAAATTATCCGGATGTTCTTTGGGCGGATCTGCGTCGATGGTGAATATCGCCATCGAATGGACCATGAGCTATACTATCTATTCTCGGACATCGGCATATTCAGCGACTACGTTGGCTAGGCCATCATGTGAGAATGGATGAGGATTCCCCCACTCAAAACGCATATGAAATCGGGCCAAGTGATGGTTCACGCAGAAGGGGAAGACCACAAATCCGATGGAAAGATCAAGTAGGGTACAACATCTCGGAAAATGGTCTTTCAAATTGGATGAGATGCACACAAGACCGACGCGCCTGAAAATATGTTTATACCCTTCACCACACTGTGGTACAGGGTATTATGTCTTTGTGCATAGGGCCATGGTTCCTTTTGAGAATATGCATAGAATCACTTTCTGAGTCGATTTATCCATGTCCGTCCATCCGTTCAGGACACTTATTTAGAAGAAAATCGGTTCAGATTTAGATATAGCTCTCATACATAGTTTCGTCCAATATTTTTCCGATAAAAAAATGCACAGCGTACTGAATTAGGTTCTGATTGATGTATGCGAAGTTTTATGGAAATCGGTTCAGATTTAGATATAGCTCTCATATATAGTTTCGTCCGATTTTAGGTAAATTGTGCACCAAACTCGCAAAATTTGTTCGATTGAGATAAAATTTTGCACAGCGTACTAGATTAGGTACAGTTTGATGTGTGCGAAGTTTAGTGAGAATCGATTCAGATTTCGATATAACTCCCACATATATAGTTTCGTCCAATTTTATGTATATAGGAACCTACGTCTGTTCCATATATACCAGGGACCGTAACGGTTATAACTTATATCAAATCAGGTAAAAAATAACTGTTATTATGTGACCTAAATAAAAAAATCCACTTTAATTAATTATTTTTTAACGGAAAAAATAAACGTTGATTTTTAACTGTTAAAAATGATTTTTATTTTTTCCGTCAAAAATAAAAGTCTTTTTGGGACTTTTATTTTTTCCGTCAGAAATAACAGTCTTTTTGGGACTTTTATTTTTTCCGTCAAAAATAAAAGTCTTTTTGTGATTTTTATTTTTTCCGTCAGAAAATAAAAGTCTTTTTACGTAAATAAACATATAGAGTTTGGTACCAGTTATATAACCTTTGACCTAATAGTCAGGGGACTGATTCTGTAATTTATATTCATGATTTGGTACACTAGACTATTTTTTAAAAATTTATAACAAATATTTTTTACCTTTGATCTTGATTACTTATGTGTACACTTATTGTAATAAGGACAGAGATTTATAAATTGTAATTTTATAACTGATTACAAGTTGTATAAACTTCTTTACATAAAAAGAGTTTTATTTCCTGACGGAAAAAATAAAAATCCCAAAAGGACTTTTATTTTCTGACGGAAAAAATAAAAATCCCAAAAAGACTTTTATTTTTGACGGAAAAAATAAAAGTCCCAAAAAGACTGTTATTTTTGACGGAAAAAATAAAAATCCCAAAAAGACTTTTATTTTTGACGGAAAAAATAAAAATCGCAAAAAGACTTTTA
The DNA here is from genome assembly GCF_032173495.1 of Musca vetustissima. Classification (NCBI taxonomy): domain Eukaryota; kingdom Metazoa; phylum Arthropoda; class Insecta; order Diptera; family Muscidae; genus Musca; species Musca vetustissima. The sequence goes on from NW_026886105.1 coordinate 52,816, forward strand.
TTTATATACGAGATAAAATCGTGGACAGCGATCTGTGCTGCAGCATACCAAACGGTATATGTCTCGGTTGCTCCATTAGGTCCAGATTTACATACATTATTTTGCTAGATTTCATACAAATCGTTCACAAAAGTATACGATTGATATACAATTTTTATAGATTTCAGATTTCACATTTAGTTTCGCCCCATTCCATTTCAATGGTCCTCTAAAGATTATATGTCTTGTATGTGTCCAAAGTGGTGAAGGGTTTCATATAGTCGGCTTCGTCCCACTTTTGAACTTTCCTTACTGGTTTAAGCTCTGCTTATGGAACAACCGTTCTGTCATAAGGCAGCTAAGTAAGTAACAAGAGAGTATTTTGCATTTCGATCTACACCTGTATCCTTATGAAGTCCAGCTGACCATTCACAATGTTGCAGATACGTGGAATGTGGGCTCGAATAACAGGCTATGGACGGAAATTTTTCGAACAAATTTTCTTCAGCGATGAAGTACATTTCCTAGTAAGTGGATATGATAATAAACAATATTGTCGTATTTCGGGTTCTGAAAATACTTAAGTAATTGAAGACCATTACATCCAGATTATTTATTATTTTGAAATCACGAAAAGGATAGCACTGTGGAGTCTGCTTACATTTACTACAAAAAAATTTCAACAATGTAAATAATTTTTTTTTATTTAAAATCGTGCATTTTTTATAACGAATCACCATAAACAGTTATTTGCTCGTAGGGAAAAGAACCTTAGAGTTACATACCGAGATATGAGGTTGTAAAAATGTCATAACCCTAATATATAGTTTATTAGATCTCCGAAAAATATTTCGTGTATTACCAACGGAATGACAGATTTAGTATACACTCCACAATATGAAGTAGGGTACCCCATAACCCACCATAGCTGAAAACAAACAATCATATCAAATTAGTTTATAACCTCCTTATCTTTATTTCTTTTCAAACAAAGACTCCAACACTTTTCACCAAACTCAATACAAAATGTATTACAAACATCCCACCTCATCGAATACTAACAACGGAAAACTAATTAAAAATTTTACCAATTTGTTAATTTGTGGTACTATTACTCAAATTTTTTATCCAACATCTTTATTGTTGTTCGTGGATTTCAAAAACACAACAATTCTTAAGCTCCTTAAAGGCCTTCCACAAGCCAACAAACTCTAAACAAACAGCCAGCCTTTTCGCAAAACTAACGGAAATCTGCGCAATTAATCAAAAGTTGTTACCATTATTTCCATAATTATGAATAATTTCCGTTTCGTAAAATAATTGCTTACAAAACCATTTGCTGTCGTTCTAAATAAATAAATTTAATGAATGAATGCGAATTGTTTAAAGGATTGTTGTGACAACAACAATTAATCAACAGCAACAACAAGACGTTGAGGGAGAATGGTAGCAGCAGTAGTATATTGGTCTGGCAGCCGACAACATTGAATATTATTAATTATGTTTGTAATAGGAAATTTACATATAATATTGTATTACAAAATTCTGAACTACATTGTTGTTGAATTAGCTAAATTTGGAATTAATTTAAGGCAAGTAAAAATGTTGTAAAGTTCCAGTATGTTAAACTTTTAATATTATTTATTTTTTATATTTTATTTTTTATTTTGCTCCTAACAGTGCATGTTAGTGCATAAAATATATATGAAATTTTTTCATTACGTTGGAATTGCGATAAATATTGAATATCTCCACATTCTTCTGAGGGGTCCTATGGTCCCACGGAGTACCTCGGGGATCCCCGAATGACATCTTACAGCCAATTGAGATGAAAAATGTGGATAGGACTTTCAAAATACTTCAAACGGAGCTGGTTCGAAACAAAATATTTGTTTTAGACGCCGAACTTATAAAAGATTTCCAGGCGCGTCGATTTTGTGTGCAGTTTTTCCAATTTAATAGATCATTTTTTGATAATCCTTTTGATAGTCCTCCACTTGATCTTTTAGTCCATTAGCGGCATTCTCCTTCTGTGTGAGTCATCAGTTGGCTCATTTTTATATACCATTTGTGCTGGGGCAACCTCATCCTTTCTCCCAACATAACTTAGCCAACATAGTGGCTGCAGCTCGATACGTCTGACAATGCCGATTTCCGAGCATTGATGGTACAACTCATGATTCAATCCACGGCGATATTCACCGTTAACGCAGATCGCCCCATTGATCTTTCGGATAATTTTTCTCGTAAGTGACCACGCTTCAGATTCATATAACGCCACTGGTAGTATCAGCGTCTTGTAGAGTGTGAGTTTGGTTTCGCGGGAGGTGGCCTTGTTTCTAAACTGCTTACTTAGACCATAGTAGCATCTGTTGGCCAACACTATCCTTCTCCGAACTTCAAAACTGGCTTTATCGAGGTATATAAAATCTTTGACTACCTTGAAGCTGTAGTTCTTACGGCCATAGTTGGTCCGGGTGTACTAGACGTCTTGCTCGTTAATACCATCAGCTTGGTCTTCTCGCCGTTTGCTGCCGGACCCACTTTGCAGACTCCTTCTCAATTTGTTTAAAGGTGGATGTTACCGCTCGCAATGTTCGACCCATTATATCGATGTCATCGGCAAAGGCGAGTAACATGTGTGGTGTGGTGTACAGAATGCCATTTCTGATCACCTTTGCAGCAGGATGTTAAGAAGATCACACGACAAACTGTCACCTTGTCTGAATTCTCGTTCGGTATTGAAGGTCCTTTCCGTCTTTAACTGCTGACATTGTGTCACTTAAACGCCGAACGCAGACATGGTTTTAAATACTTCTGAGAGGATTGGGCTGTCGAATGCGGCTTTATAGTCGACGAACAGGTGGAATGTGTCGATGTGTTTTTCGTGGGCCTTTTCCAGTATTTGACGCAGAGTGAAAATCTGGTCAGTGATGGATTTGCCAGGTCTGAAGCCACATTGGTATGGTCCAATAATGTAATTGACAATTGGCTTCAGACGTTCAGTCAGCACACTGAATAGCTCTTTATATGCGATGGGAAGGATACTTGTTCCTCTATAGTGGGTACATATCGTCTTGTCTTCCTTTTTTGTAGCTGCACACAACATGTTGAGGTTCCAAATTTTACTAATCAGCCTGACCAGCACCTGTTGCTTTATTATTCTTCAGCCGATTGATTGCTATACACTCTATACCGTCATCTCTTATTGGTTCTGGGGTATCTTCTTCACCGCTACTATTTGATACCAGAAGTTTTTCAAAATGCTCCTTCCAGATCCCCAGCACGCTGTCTGTATCTGTCACTAGGTTTCCTTCTTCATCTCTACAGGAGGATGTGCCTGCACCAAAGCCTTTGGTTTAGTGTTTTAGTCGTTGATTAATTTTCCGGTATTCGTTCTGATTCCTTTACATCTCGATTTGCACCCGTTCACGTTTTTCTTGTTTCTTCTTCTTCTTCTTCTTCTGAAAATACATTTCTCCTCCCTTTTTTTGTCCTGATAATTCTCTCTTGTATTACGAGATGCTATAATCAGCTATTGTCCGTAGGGTTGCTTTATACGCAAATGAGGCTGATGTAGAAAAACATCGTTTTTATAAGGATTATAGCAATTCGCTCATCTATTGGAGTGAATCTGGAACGCGGTCTGTTATTCTCCTGTTAATCATAATTCATGTCTCGTTTAATGGCTGCTATAATACAGTGGGTAATCTGATTGATTACGCATCTGATTTGATTACGCATGTCTTTTTCCATCGCATTTCCTGTATGGTAATAATATCGGCTTTGTATTTCTTGAGTACATCCGCTCATACTAACACAAAATTCTCGTACTAATAATTATCAATATTGGTCCAATTTTTAAAATAGTTCAAATTTAATATCTGGGATTCTCTTTAATATCTGGGATTCTCATTGAGTAGAACATCTCCGTACAAAAAATTATCAATATTGACCCATGTTTTAGGGTAGCCGTCAATAACAATATCCCACCCTCACATTACGCAGTTCTCAACTTAGTTCATTTAATTTGGTATAAAGGACTCTTGAAGGCTGATATACATATATCCAGAAATGATCAATATAGGGAAGCACTCTAATCCAAATATTTTCTTTGCAAAATTTTCTTCTACCCAACCAATCACCACCATTTATATGTTTCGAACTTAACTCACATAAACCCTTGTTTGGTCAGTTATTTATTCCAATTATTTCGTTAAACATTCATAATTACATTTTAATAAGTCTACAAAATCAATAAAAGCTCATTTGACAAGACTACGAACAAGACAAACAGCCAAACCAACCGACCAACCATCCAGCTAGCCAACCTCCATTCATGGTTAAAAATGATTTTCTTTCTCCTCCATTGGGTTTTTCGAAATTTCGCAGTAACGACAGCTTCAATTTCATTACTTTCCCATGCTTGGTCAATAAGGAACTAAAATGGTAATGGACGACAGAGAGACAAACAGAAAAACAGATCGATCCATCCATCGATCCCCATTACGCTTGACCATATCATCTTCAACGATTTAATGCTGCATTCAAGTTCACAACACAAATCGCTCTGAAGACTTGTTTTTAATATCGACTTAATTGCGAATCGTTTGGTCGAAAAAAAGGAAAAATCAGCTGCAAACAACATTGTATGATGGTGCGGGCAATAGACCGCATTTTATGCACTTGCCTGCACATGGCAACATCGTCCACATCACCACATTCATAGACAGAGATTTGATTCACCATGTAATCGCATTGTGTTATGTTCGAACTGTTTTGGCAGAGATATTTCTGTCTATTGTCGTTCGCAATGTCATTACATGTTAATTTCATTGATCAATTCCAGAGAAGAAGTTTTGTCATTTTCATATTTTTGTGAGGGGAAATTATTGATGTGGGATTTTTGATTATTGAGTGAATTTTAATATGAAATGTTAATGTGTGACGAATCAAGTTCAGAATGTAAATTTTTGCACACAAAACTAATGGAATGTTAAATTATGATTGTAGAGGTATTGCATAGTTATAAAGGTTAATTTGTAAAAGCTATAGAAAAATTAAAAAAAAACACACATAATATTCAGGATAAATGCATGAAATCGTTCAAATGGTTTATCCGCATAGTCTAATTTTGTCATACTCTTTCGATCATTTTGGCCGGTATCTCATAAATAAATGCTTCAATCTTGTCTTCCAACGCGTCATTTTAAGCGGGCTTGTCTGTATGGAGATGAGCTTTAACATAGCCACAAAAAATAATCTAAAGGCGTTAAATCGCATGATCCCATTGACGTTTCCCAAAGTTGAAATGAAATGTTCACCGAACTTAAAAAAAAAAAAAACAGTTGGATATCATCTTAATATAGCGCTGTTAATAAATATTTCTTCAAGAGCTATACGAACTACACCCACGCATATTGAGGATATAGACCTGGAAATCGTGGAAAAATCACTTACTTACTTCTTCAGTGTCATTGAAAATATTTCCCAAGAATATAAATCACGAATTTTTCAAAAAAAAAAAAAAAAAAAACACAGAGCTAAGTTATAGCACTGAAAATCATTCAAAATATTCTAGTCAAAAATTTCACGCATTTCACGCAGACCTGGGAATTCTGGAAAAATCCACGCTTATTGCTCTGAAAGTCCTGGAAATATTATATTTAAAACATCTGCGCTTATTGTTCGGAGAGTCCTAGAACAAATTAATCTAAAACCAGTGAGCTGTATAGTCGGACGGGGCCGACCATATCATACCCCACAAAAATTCCACGAAAATCTAACTTTCTGTTGTTCTATATTCTGAGCTTGGGTAATATTTCGCGATATTTGCACCCTCTTGATCGACTAGATGTTAACAAATATTACTAATATTTGGTGCAGCACTTCTAATTACTTGGCCAGATTCTCTTCACCGTGGGTTGTGTTGTGATGTTCGACTTTCAATTGTGGCCTATAGATCGACTCGGAAAAACACAAAAAATTAAGTCTTCGGTCCACTTCATCCCAATATTATTATCTGATCATCATCTGATAGGCGTTGTCCTTGACCATACCTGGATCCACATGTAAAATTTTAAAGCGGTCAGCGCTATATTTCCGCTCTCTAGTGTGGTAATGGGTTACTAAATAATATATGAATACGCAAACATCTGTAAATATTTAAGTGTAACTCCCATATCCGAGTACATACGACAATATAATTGGTAACAATTTAAAGGTCAACCACTCCTCTTGGATATACTATCAAATTCTCGGGTCAGAATACAAATTTTGTCATTTTGTCAAAACAGGCATGCATATTCCTTGGCCCGATCCCCTTCTCCATGTAAAAATTTGCAATGTTTGGGCCATAATTCAGGCCTCCGGAGCGACCAGAAAAAACAGACAAAAAAAGTTTTTTGGTCCATTTCATCAATATTAACCAATTTTTACCAAAAACAACTGGGGTCTTCAAAAACCAGAACACATCCTACATGCAAAATTTCGTGAAGATAGGTCCTGCATCATGTTTACAAATTATAATGGACAGACGGACGGACGGACACACATGTCTAGATCGACTCAGCTAGTCGAGATATGACGATCGGTATTCTTAAAGGTAGGACCAATATTTCGCGGCGTTAAGAACTCTTGGGGCTGCACAAAGCTATACCCTGACAACATAGTTTAGGGTATAAAAGGATATTTATATAATCCACGCATGATAGATAGTCCTTAAAAAATATGTTTATAAAATTTCACAAATAAGGACTAGCAAAACTTTTTAAGCACACTCTAGAGATATAAGCGTGGATTATTTAAGACTGGACTATTTTGGAGGACTATTAAGCGTGGATTTTATAAGGAACATTTTTTGGAGGACTATAAAGCGTGGATTTTATAAGGAACATTTTTTGGAGGACTATAAAGCGTGGATTTTATAAGGAACATTTTTTGGAGGACTATAAAGCGTGGATTTTATAAGGAACATTTTTTGGAGGACTATAAAGCGTGGATTTTATAAGGAACATTTTTTGGAGGACTATAAAGCGTTGATTTTATAAGGAACATTTTTTGGAGGACTATAAAGCGTGGATTTTATAAGGAACATTTTTTGGAGGACTATAAAGCGTGGATTGTATAAAAATATTATTTTAAACTATCTAGCCATTCATCTTTCCTAAACTTGTTACTTTTCCAGGATCATGTCTTGGTCCATTTGACAGGCAATATATTGGCCCATCATCATGAAAACATCCATACTTATTATTTGGTCAAACTCGCTTCTCCGAGAAAAAAAAACCTAATATTCGGTTTATAATTGTTGACCGGAACCGGACCTACATAAAATACTTCATGATGATTGGTGCATAACTGCAATCTGCAGTCTGATTACATATTGTAATGGACAGACGAAAACACATAACTATATCGATACAGCAAGTTGGACGCCTAACAACATTAGGCAACTATGTTAAAATCGATGCTTAGATCAAAAATTTCTTTTCTAACAATCCATAGCGCTTGTTTATAGTCCTTCAAAAGAGTATGTCTAAAAATCAAGGTTAATAGTCCTTGGAGAAAATTACTCTTAAACATCCATACCTAGTAGTTCTTGAAAAATTTTGTATATAAAATGCACGGTCCTCGACAAATATGAAATTGTTATTAAACATCAAATGCACATTCCAAATACATAAATCAGTCGGGACTCTTTCATGGGGGTATTTTAATATTTTGACCTGCAATGTCATTTTAAAACATGTCTACCCAGACGATTATAATCTAACTTATACATAGTTAGTCCTGGTTGGAATATTCGGCTAGGGCCCTAATAATCGACCTTTCGTGAGGGTAGCCAATTGGTTTACATTGAAAATGTTTTACGAACATATTTTCTACACACCCAAGATCCAAAATGACAAATTAGTACCCCTTTTTATTGAATGGAACCCCTTAGGACCATCAAAACACTTCAATCATGTCAAAAGATAGAATATCTTATAAATTTTTCTGGGCATTAGTTTTTCAATCGCAAAGAATCCGGAATGAAAAATTACAGGCACTATAGAAATAAGTCGCACTCATAGGTCTGCTATGATTCATTTTTGATCTATTAGAGCCTCAAAAATATTTTTAAAATCCACTCTTATTGCTCTATCAGTATTTTAAAAATTATCTTTAAGAAATCCACACTTATCGTCCATTTGAATATGATCCAAATGTAACATGACCACTTAATCTATTATCTATTATACCGACGGCATACATATGTGCACGAAACATTACCACACATTTGGCCCTAAAATAGTCGTAATTAAATGTAGTCGTGTTGCGATCAATTTGATATCGAGCAAAACAGCTGTTAAGCTTCACAATAATAACTGGCCATAACACCACTGACACTGGTGACAAGTACCATTCGCAACACGTTTCAACATGTGCTCTCTCCTTCTGGTATACTCATGTATGAAGCAATGAGCAACATTTATGAATGGTGGCGTTTGGGCTTAATCTCAATTACAAGTCTACGCCATGGTAGTATTAGTTGATTTGACCAACTCTCATTAACGAAGAAACGACAGTATTCTCTCACAAACTATATTGTGAAATCAACTCTCTCTCTCTCTCGTCTTCTCATTTAAGACCCAAAAGTTAAAAAGTTCCCCTCTTTTTATAATTTTTTGGTCGTAAAACCAGTCTGAATATCTTTATATGCTATGGCCAAGTTAACTTGGCTTTGTTGCTTTATTTGTATTTGTGTTGGTGAGTAAAACTGGTTTAAAGTTTTTTTGGTTATTTTCTTTTTACCACACATTTATCGTCAACCATTTAGGCAGCAACACCTTTGTGCAACGCCTCTGTTCAAGAGGAGGAGCTTAGGTGCAACTATTTTTTTTTTTTTTTGATAATCATGTTTGGCATGAAATTTATAGGTTTTATGGGCCAACAACAATACATTGACATACATACACAAAAAACGCTTGTTTTATGGATAATCACGTTTTTGGTTTTTCGTTAGCGTTTTTATTTGCCAAGATGGTGTCAAATGCCCGCAAAAATGGTGGTCAAAGCTTTGCTGCTGCCTTAAATTGAATTGTCTTGGATTGGTTTAACTGGACTTCAGACATTTACGATTGGTTTGGGCACTTGGTTGTTGTTGTATAATTTTAAATGATATAAAAAATATTTTTTGTATGGCAGAAAAGGAGTTATTTCCCATGATCGTAATTCTAGGAAACGCAATGTTGAGTGACGGCTAATAGACTTTATCGGGAAATCAAGGAGGTACAATGGGAAAAACATATTTTTTAAAGGACTAAAAATAAGAGTGGATTTTTTAAACACAATTTGATTTTTTAAATAGAATTTTTTCCAAAGACAATCAGGCGTGGATTTTTTAAATAGAATTTTTTCCAAACACTATCAGGCGTGGATTTTTTAAATAGAATTTTTTCCAAACACTATAAGGCGTGGATTTTTTAAATAGAATTTTTTCCAAACACTATAAGGCGTGGATTTTTTAAATAGAATTTTTTCCAAAGACTATCAGGCGTGGATTTTTTAAATAGAATTTTTTCCAAAGACTATCAGGCGTGGATTTTTTAAATAGAATTTTTTCCAAACACTATCAGGCGTGGATTTTTTAAATAGAATTTTTTCCAAAGACTATCAAGCGTGGATTATTTAAATAGAATTTTTTCTAAAGACTATCAGGCGTGGATTTTTTAAATTGAATTTTTTCCAAAGACTATTAGGCGTGGATTTTTTAAATAGAATTTTTTCCAAAGACTATTAGGCGTGGATTTTTTAAATAGAATTTTTTCCAAAGACTATTAGGCGTGGATTTTTTAAATAGAATTTTTTCCAAAGACTATTAGGCGTGGATTTTTTAAATAGAATTTTTTCCAAAGACTGGATTAGGCGTGGATTTTTTAAATAGAATTTTTTCCAAAGACTATTAGGCGTGGATTTTTTAAATAGAATTTTTTCCAAAGACTATTAGGCGTGGATTTTTTAAATGCAATTTTTTCCAAAGACTATCAGGCGTGGATTTTTTAAATGCAATTTTTTCCAAAGACTATCAGGCGTGGATTTTTTAAATAGAATTTTTTTCCAAAGACTATCAGGCGTGGATTTTTTAAATAGAATTTTTTTCCAAAGACTATCAGGCGTGGATTTTTTAAATAGAATTTTTTCCAAAGACTATCAGGCGTGGATTTTTTAAATAGAATTTTTTCTAAAGACTATCAGGCGTGGATTTTTTAAATAGAATTTTTTTCTAAAGACTATCAGGCGTGGATTTTTTAAATAGATTTTTTTTCCAACGACTATCAGGCGTGGATTTTTTAAATAGAATTTTTTTCCAACGACTATCAGGCGTGGATTTTTTAAATAGAATTTTTTCCAAAGACTATCAGTGGTGGATTTTTTAAATAGAATTTTTTCCAAAAGTTATCAGACGTGGATTTTTTAAAAATAATTTTTTCCAAAGACTATCAGGCGTGGATTTTTTAAATGCAATTTTTTCAGGCGTGGATTTTTTAAAAGTCATTTTCTATCAGGCGTGGATTTTTTAAATGCAATTTTTTCCAAAGACTATCAGGCGTGGATTTTTTAAATAGAATTTTTTTCCAAAGACTATCAGGCGTGGATTTTTTAAATAGAATTTTTTTCCAAAGACTATCAGGCGTGGATTTTTTAAATAGAATTTTTTTCCAAAGACTATCAGGCGTGGATTTTTTAAATAGAATTTTTTTCCAAAGACTATCAGGCGTGGATTTTTTAAATAGAATTTTTTTCCAAAGACTATCAGGCGTGGATTTTTTAAATTGAATTTTTTCCAAAGACTATTAGGCGTGAATTGAATTTACCCCACTGTTCCTTAATCCATGACTCGAATAACCGCATTGAGTGTAAAAAATATGCTGCCAATAACTGATTTATAAACATTTTGTATTAACGCTGGCTACCAAAGTTATTGTGGAATTCGCAGAACTGGCTCTATGTCATGACTGCTTGGCTGCCATGTCCAAGAAACGTGAATACAATTGGCCAACAGCAAAACGGCGAGAAAATCAAATCGCATAAATCCAAGAAAAAGGGTTTGCCATTATTATATTATTGCTGTTGTTGTTGGAGGTGTTTTCTGGTATAGCTATTATGGTCAAAGGCCTGGCTTAGGCTACAATTCTTGTTTTTGGAATTTTATGGCTGTCACTATAAAACGAAAGAAATATGTCAATATTTGACAGCTTCATTAGTAGCCCAAAAACACAACCAATGAATTTGGTATTGGTTGTTGTGAGTCTATGTGTGTGTGTAGATGTTCAGATTTTGCTCCAGCAGCATCACTAACGGAATCCCTGTCCAACCAGATTGATGATCGTAAATGATGGGTTGGCTCTTGTGTCTTGCCGGTTTCGTTCATTTCCCACATAATTAAAATTTCTTGAAAACAAACGATGGAATAAAATGAGAAGAAGAAGATGAACCTAAACTGGAGCTTAATTAGTTTTGATTTTGTGGAAGGCAATTAAATTGACGAGTTTTATAACGAAACGCCAAACAGATGTTTTCTTTTTTATCATCCTATTTCAATTTTATGTTATGTACACATTTGTGTACAAATAATACATGATTGAACATGATTGGAAAGTAAATAAAATTGAGGATTAACATTTTAAAATTTAATTTGGAAAATTATCTTGTCAACAATGGGTTTCTTGATGTTTTACCACCTTCGAATTAATCCAAAAGAAACCACGCACATTGTTGGGTTAGTCCTTAAAAATGGAAATTGGAAACAATTATTTTAAAAATACAATACAAGAAAAAGTTCTATTTAAAAATTCACGGCTGATAGTCTTTGGAAACAATACTATTTAAAAATCCGCGGCTGATAGTCTTTGGAAAAAATTCTATTTAAAAAATGCATTCTATTAAAAATGGAAAATGGAAAATTTTCTATTTAAAAAATCCACGCTGATAGTCTTTGGAAAAATTTCTATTTAAAAAATCCACGCCTGATAGTCTTTGGAAAAATATCTATTTAAAAAATCCACGCCTGATAGTCTTTGGAAAAATTTCTATTTAAAAAATCCACGCCTGATAGTCTTTGGAAAAAAAATCTATTTAAAAAATCCACGCCTGATAGTGGACCCTGCAAAAAATATCTTAAAAATCCACGCCTGATAGTAGACCCTGCAAAAAATATCTTAAAAAATCCACGCCTGATAGTCTTTGGAAAAAATTCTATTTAAAAATCCACGCCTGATAGTCTCTGGAAAAAATTCTATTTAAAAAATAGACACCTGATAGTCTTTGGAAAACATTCAATTTAAAAAAACCATGCCTGATAGTCTTTGGAAAAAATCTTCTTTTCAAAAAATTCAATTTAAACCAGTGAGCGTAGCAGTATAGTCGGACGGGGCCGACCATATGATACCCTACACAACGTCCACGAAAAACTAACTTTCTGTGGATTTATATTCTGAGCTTGGGCAATATTTCGCGATATTTGAACCATCTGGACGAACTAGAGGCCGACAATTATTACTAATGTTCAGTACAGCCCTTTTAATTACTTGTCCAGGTTCCCATCCCTTGTGTTGTGATATTCTTATTCCCATTGCCGCCTATAGATCGACTCGAAAAAAACACAATTTCATCCCCTAGATATTAACCGATCTTTACCAAAAGGGGTCTTCATTGGGCAGAATCCATCCTACATGCAAAATTTCGTGAAGATTGGTCCATAACTGTGGCCTGTATCGTGTTTACAAAATATAATGGACAGACGGACGGACGGACGGACACACTTGTCTAGATCGACTCAACTAGTCGAGATATGATCGGTATACTTCGGTATACTTAAAGGTGGGTCTAGGAACAATATTTCGCGGCGTAACAAACTTTTGAGGCTGCACAAAGCTATAATACCCTGACAACATAGTTGTGTAGGGTATAAAAATCCACTCCTGATAGTCTTTGGAAAAAAATCTATTTGAAAAATTCTAGCCCGATAGTCTTTGGAAAAAATTCTATTTAAAAAATCCAAGCCTGATATTCCTGGGAAAAAATTCTATTTAAAAAATCCACGACTGATGGTCCTTGAAAACTTCTATTTAAAAAATCCACGATTATCCTTGAACAAATTTATTATACGGTATCACATGGTCGGTTCGGTCGTCTCTATTTGTATTCGTATCTTTTTGTAATTATTATCGCCATTTAAAATCTAATCTTAACACTACTCCTGCTGCCAACCAATCATCAGTGTTATGGCCAAACTCTTAGCCTTTGGCTTGTTACTGCTGTCCGGTAACTGAAAGCATAAATTGCAAAGTTTTTTCATGGTGGTTGATGGTTGGTCATTAAATGCGTTTTAAAAAATAAAAATTATCTCGTTAAAATTACAAATAAGACATGAACATGAGAGATCATAAAAGTTTATAGTTTCTGTTGTGTGTTAGTTAAAATGCCATGAAATGAAGATGGCAAGACAGTGGTAAAAATCCAGAATAAGTCCTCTGATAGTGTCTGAAAATCTTAGGCCACTAAGAAAGTTTTTCAAAAATCCACTCTTTGAGCGTTGACATTTCTTGAAAAACATGCTGAGTTTCTCTCTGCATAACCGTTTTGCTTCTCAATTTCTGTTTAACAATTAACTCTGGCTTGGCAGCTATTACTTCGGAAAGTTAATTGCTAACTTGACCATTGATGGCAAACGGTTAAAATTGTATTTAAGCGTTTGGAAATGTAACTCCTCCATTTTAAAACATTTATGTTTTGTTCGTGTTAGGGTAGCTTTGCTACTCTCAAAAATTAATTGTTATCTACCAGTTTGGGGTTACATGGATGTTTTAAGATGGCTCTGCTGAATGTTGAATATTTTTTAACGGTGAAGACTATCATTTTTATGATTCGTTTTTTTTTTATGTAAGCGGTTTTAGTGTATTCTTTAACATACGGTTAATGAAATTGTTTTTTGCAAAAGATGAATGTCTTAATTATACGTAACAGTAGTTATAGTGAATGTACAAATGTGCATATGGGTTTCGAATTGCCTTAAAACTTCAATTGGGGAAAATACTAATCTGAAATTAATATGCATCTCAAAAAATTTCACAACTTTCAAAACTAAAGCATGTTTGGGGCGAACTCGGCATTTGGGGTCATGAAACATCAAGTCGAACGGCAATAGTTACATTGGTGGAAAAAATTAATAAATCCCGTGCACTTCTATACTTAAAATACGAGAGCAGTTCGGAAACTTCTTAGCCTAGCACAAAAAGCGCGGTATAAACAGAAAAAAGTTAAGTGTTTTGGAATCTTCCATCTCTGTTGTCAGCACATGTTTAATTTTGTTTCGATCTGGCAACTCCTTCATATAGAAACAGGTGTTCAAAAAAGCCGCATCTGCAATTTTTTTACAATGAAAAAATTAGAAAGGTTTATCGGGACAAGAAATTCATAATGATATGGTTGTTGTTGTTGTAGCAGCCCTATTGCTTTTACACAATGGGCTGAGGTTACAGACGTTGGACTCGGGTCGTTTCGGATCGTAGACCCCTCTGTCGTGGAAACGATAATGATATGGTGAATGTGTTAGGTGAAAGTGCTCCTTCATATGCAAAAGTAAAAAATTGGGTTGCTGAATTTAAACGTGGTCGTACAAGCATTTAAGATGAACTACGTAGAGGAAGTCCAAAAAGAGCAACAACAGCAGAAATTGTAGCCAAAGTACATGAAATTGCTAATATCATGGGCATCTTCAATGATCGAGTCCATTTAATTTTGCATGAAGAAGTACAGATAAAAAAGCTTTTTGCATGATGGATGTCGCATTCGTTAACTGATGATCAAAAACTCATAAGAACGAGCATTTTTTTATCGCTTGTTTGGATAGTTTTAAGCAAAATAAAATGGATCTCAAGCATCATTTCATAACTATTGACGAGACATGATTCCACCATAATACTCCAGAGGCAAAAGAACAATTTAAACTATGGACTGATGCTGGAGAGAGTGCCCCAAATAAGGCAAAAAAAAAAAAAAAATCAACGAATTTAAGTACGAATTGCTTGACCACCCACCTTATTCTTCTGATTTATCTCCCAGTGACTTTTACTTGCTCTCAAATCTAAATCGTTTTACCTCAAATGAAGATGCAATTACAGTTGTAAACCACTACTTTGAAGACCTTGAGGAAAACGATTTTAATCAAGGGATAGAATTGGTAGAAAAGCGTTTGGACTAAGTGTATTGAAGTTTTAGGAGATTATATTGAAAAATAAAAATATGTTTGAAAAACTAACTATTCTCTTTCATTGATAGGCTAAGAAGCCCTCGTACAGTTATTGCTTGGCTTTTCTTTGTATATCACTTATGTACCTCTTGTCGGCTATATCGGGAAACAAAAACACAATGACGAGGCCTGACTTCCTCTTCAAAAAGTCCAAGGATAATATATTATATTTTTAATGTATTCTACTAATATGTACTCTTCTGAATTTTATTGGTCGTGGCTCAAATCGAGATCAGTATCACGATTTTTCAAGAGATTCTGAACAGGATCAGAGCTGTAAATGCCCCAGTATTGGTCTGCATGTGACTGTTGTACATTCAACACCTCAGAGGCACCTTAAAATATGTTCAAAGCTGCTCTTTCAGGGAAATTTTAAAATAAATTATTTTGCGACCTTAAAAAAAACAACAACAACAATTTACAATGACACTGAGAAAACATGTTCACCCATCACATTCGGCCGACAACGAGAAAAGCTAGCCAAATTTATTCACAATATTGACATATAAAACAAATTGATTACAAATCGGTAAAAAAAAATTAAACCGAGATTTTATGAACCCTGTTCAAGGGTGCCCCCTATCTCCAAATAAAATTATTGATCGACTGAGACTCTATAAGATATTCTTATAAAATCCGTAGCTCTGTTCTGCATGCCACTAATTAAAAAAGCACTTAAATCACATTGGTTATCACATTTATGGAAAACTTTGGATTCTGGGACATGTCCTTCTGCCTAAATACTTTATGAATTGATTTAGAAATTAAAATATGAGTCCCTGGTTCGCAGTTATATTCGGATACTAAGATATTCGTTTGAGAATGTCGAACAAGCTCGGTAACACGGTTTCCAATATTGGAAATAGAGTTTGAATATTTTTGTCTTTTTTATACCCTACACCACTATGTTGTCAGGGTATTATAGCTTTGTGCAGCTCCAAGAGTTTGTAACGCCGCGAAATATTGTTCCTACACCCATCTTTAAGTATACCGATCGTCATATCTCGACTAGCTGAGTCGATCTAGACATGTGTACCCGTCCGTCCGTCTGTCCATTATAATTTGTAAACACGATAAGGGCCACAGTTATGGACCAATCTTCACGAAATTTTGCATGTAGGTTCGGTTTGGTCCAAAGAAGACCCCTATTGTCTAAATATCGGTTAATTTCTAGGGGATGAAATGGACCAAATACTTAATTTTTGTCGATTTTTCTGGGCCGATTATGGGCCGAACATCGCGAGAAGGGGATCGAGCCAAGGAATATGCATGCCTGCTTTGATAAAGATCGGTCAATAATTAACGGGTTAAATGGACCCTGCCTTTTGTGTGAAAAATTACAAAATTTGTACTCTATGGCGTATATATTTGCCCCCGAAGGAAATATACCAGAGGAGTTGATAGTATATGCAAGATGAGTGGTTGATCTTTAAATTTATACCAATTATATGGTCGTATGAACTCGGGAGTTACACTTACATATGGGAGTGGGAGTTACACTTACATATATTTATAGGTGCTTACAAGTTCTGATATTATTTAGTAACCCATTACCACACAGGAAGAAATATAGTGCTGATCGCTTTAAAATTTTCAAAGGCTCCAGTTATATAATTTTCGGTGATGATCACATAAACAATTTGGGATCAAGTGAACCGAACACATAATTTTTTGCCATTTTAGGAGTCGATTTATAGGCCACAAGCCGAATACCACAACACAACCCAAGGTGAAGGGAATTTGGATAAGTAATCAACAGGGCTATACTGAAATTTCGGAATATTCGGAAAATATGTTAGTGTAAGGAAGAGGTGCTGTTGATCTCTAATCGGTCAAAAGTGTGCAAATATCACAAAATATTGCCCAAACTCGGAATAAACATCCACAGAAAGATGGAGTTCGTTGGTAGTTGTATAGGTTATCGTATGGTTGGCCCCGTCCGACTATACGGCTTCGCTCACTGGTTTTAAACTAAACATTTCCGAAACTTTGAGCATCGACACTAATAAATAAGGAAAACTATTCATATATAGTTATACAAATAAACTTATCTGCCAGAAAAATATAATAGTCTCTAAATTCAGTAAAAATGAAAAAAATATGCCCCTCAACGCATATTACTTCTTTTGTCTAATTTCGATAACAAACTACAATTGTTAATACAAAATATCATGCTAATAATCATGACTATTTGCAAGTTGTTAGTAGCGGTGTAACAATGAACAACAAACAATGGACAAAATTTGCATAAATCACTAACAAAATATTTTTGTTACAGTTCATTTAACGTGATTAGAACAATTCTTTACAAAAAAAAAAAACTACAGCCGATGCGCGTAGCTTATTGGTCCAGCTCCGTTGCAGATGCAAATTCATCATTGGATCATTCATCTGCTGAACAAACAATGCTGCCATGACATGACAATACGAACAACGGACGACAAACATGCAAAACGACACAAGAAAAACGCAACATAATTTGGCTGCTTGATTGACTGCCACAATGACGAGGCCTTAACAACATTATTAACCAAAATAGGTAGCAACAAATCTGTCAATTAGTTTTGCAAATATCCGAAAAAAAATACAAAGCAATGAATGCTACAAGAAATTAGAGGTATTTCGCTTTTATGGCTAATATTGGTGGTAGGCGTGGATTAAAAAAACATATTTTTTAACGACTCCAATAGGCCTGGTTTTATTTAATAATTTTAATCAACCTGTAATTATCCCAAGACCCTAACTTTATTAAAATTTCTAATTATGCATTTAAAAAAGTTTCCACAAAATTGAAAAACAACCTGGAACACCCTACAAGTGAAAGATAATTAACGATTAAAAATTATGCATTTGAAGCGAGAAAATGAAAACAATTTTTTTTGTTTTCTGCTTATAGTTTAGTGCCAAAAAACACCCATAATAAAAACCGGCGACAGCAACATCAACAAAATATTATAATAACAATAATAATTACTTCCGTTTAATCTGCCAAGTACAGCCGCCAGGTAACCCGCCATTATACACTTGCCACCAATAATAATGTCTTATTTCCAAAAACCGAAAAAACCCCCCACAGCCAGCCATGAGAAGAACTTCCATAAAAACCATGGAACTGTAATGAACTGCCAACTGCAATGGAATGTCTTAATTGGTGTTAGAAATGTTAATTTCTTCTTACCAAGTTTAAAACACCACCTTTTTGTAAAACTGGTGTAGTTTTCTCGTCGCGTCTCGTCTCGTTCTCTGGCGCAATTGGCACAAAATTAAGTGTTGCTTTAAGATGTAAATTATGCACCATGGACAGACAAAGAGAGAATAAATTTTGGAATGATGATTATTTTTTAAATATAATTTTAAATAGATTTTTTTCCAAAGACTATCAGGCGTGGATTTTTTAAATAGAATTTTTTCCAAAGACTATCGAGCGTGGATTTTTAAAATAGATTTTTTTTTCAAAGACTATCGAGCGTGGATGGATGGATAAGTGGCGTACGGAATGATAGATACAAAGCAACGATTCTGATTAGCTTTAACATGGCGAAGTCCAGGCTTATCTTGGTCCCACTTTCATCTCAATTGTGGACACTGACCTCCCCACGGTGTCACCTGGGGTAGATATTTTCATCACCCGTTGAAATAGTGAGTTAATATGTGTCGCGAGTTCACCCATAAGAATTATAAAAAAATGGGTTGAGGCGTCGGGTTAGTTGCCCACACTCGGAAACCCCCTCCTACTATGAAAAAGCAAAGAAAGAGAAAACCAAACCCACCTAATGTTGACGACCCCCAAGAAGTACAAAGCCGATATTATTGCTTAAGGTAAATCAGATGATTACGCCCTGTATTGCAGCTGCCATGAAACGAGACATGAATTTGGCTGCGGATTTATGGTTAACAGGAGAATAAAATACCTCGTCACCACATACATTCCAGTAGATTATTGAATTGCTATAATCGGTATAAAAGCAAAGTTCTTCTAAATCAGTCTCACTTGCGCCCATGCTCCGACCGAAGATAAAGATGAACAGACCAAAGGCATATATGAGACAGCATATGACCGTTGCCCTGGCCATGACATTAAAATTCTGCTAGGAGATTTTAATGCAAAAATCGGATAGGAAAATATCTTTGGCCCCACCGTCGGGAACATCAACCTCCATGAAGAAACATCAGACAACGGCATGAGGTTGATTGACATCTCGGCTGCAAAAAACATGGTAGTTAGCAGCACCAGATTCAAGCTTTTCGATATACACGAGGCCACTTGGATTTCTCCCGATAGAACAACGAGAAATCAAATCGATCATGTTTTGATAGATGGAAGCCATTCATCCAGTGTTCTAGACGTCCGATCGATCCGGGAGCGAATATCTATCTATTCGGACCAAACCGAAGGCACATCCTCCTGTAGAGATATAGAAGGAAACCTGGTGACAGATACAGACAGCGTGCTGAGGATTTGGAAGGAGCATTTTGAAAAACATCTGGTATAAAATAGTAGCAGTGAAGTGGAACCAATAATATATGACGGTATAGAGTGTATACCACCTAGCCAAGACGAAGTCAGAATAGCAATCAATCGGCTAAAGAATAATAAAGCAACAGGTGCCGATGGGTTACAAGCCGAACTATTCAAGACTGGTGGTCAGATGCAGGTGAGGAGAATGCACCAGCTGATTAGTACAATTTGGCTAGAAGAATGCATGCCCAATGATTGGAACCTCTGCATCCTGTGTCCCGTGCACAAAAAAGGAGACAAGACGATATATGCACACTATAGAGGAATTAGTCTTCTTCCCATCGCATATAAAGTGCTATCCAGCGTACTGTGTGAACGACTGAAGCCAATGGTCAATGATATTATTGGGCCATGCCAATGTGCCTTTAGACCTGGCAAATCCACCATTGACCAGAATTTCACTCTGCACCAAATCCTGGAAAAACCCATAAAAAAACATCGGCACATTCCACCTATTCGTCGACTATAAAGCCGCATTCGACAGCCCGTTCATAGGTATATAAAGCCATGTCTGCGTTTGACATTCCTGCAAAATTAATTCGGCTATGCAGGATAACTTTAACAGGCACAAGATCAGTATTTAAAGTCGGAAAGGACCTCTCGGAGCCCTCTAATACCGAACGAGGATTCGGACAAGGTGATAGTTTCTCGTGTGATCTTTTTAACATCCCGCTGGAAAAGTGAACAGAAATGACACTCTGTACACCAAACAACACCAGTTACTCGCCTACGCCGATGACATCGATATAATGGGTCGAACATTGCGAGCGGTAACAGCCACCTTTGAACAAATTGAAAAGGAGTCTGCCAAAGTGAGTCTGGC
>NW_026886106.1:0-74086 GCF_032173495.1 Musca vetustissima
TACGATAAAGCTTGTTATCCAATTTGTTGGAAAGTCATCAATCTCCATTTGAGTTTAGCTCATTCTGTATTGCCAGTTGGTAGGAAATTTCCTTCATAATTGCCGGTATAGTTTTGGTATAGGCTTCACATAATGGAAGCGCTTAATCTTTGCTTTACCATGTCTTACAGTGTTTTATTTGAGAAAAATTTCCCAACCTATACATACCATGCAAATTTTTTTACATAACATAACTAATATTTTCAAAATAATAAATATTGATTTTATGGAAAACGTGAGCAAATAATAAATACTCTCACTTTTCGGTTTCTTATGAAATTTAACTCTAATGAAAATATTAAGTTATTTTCATATGTCTTGATTTAGATTAGGCGAGTTTACTTGCGGCAACTCTTGTCGTTCTCTTTTGAACTTGCTTCATGCCTCTATACAAGGCATTTCGGTTTTCAAAATATGTTTCTATTTGTTGTTTTTTCGCATTTAAATATATATAAAACGTCAACAAATACGAAATATACAAAACGAATTGCCAGAAAATTGTCGGTACGAGCAAATCTTTTTTTATTTCTATTCCCCTCCTACAAACAAAGACTTGCCGCAAGTAAACTCGCCTAATCTAAATCAGGACTATACAATAGTTTTTCCAAGGCAAGGAGAATTTTCCATAAATGACAATTACTTAACACTAGATTGCCGAAGGCGGTCATTTTGACCGTTTTTCAATTTCAAGTACAATTGTGTATATTATGACACAGATTTTTAAAAGTTAGTGACTTTTGGCCTGTTCCAGTACTTTTTTAATAGTAAAGCTAATAAAAGGGAAACATGTCAAAATCGCTCTCAGAGTACCAAATAATTTGAAAAGGTCGAGAACGCAAATCTAGTAAATATGCCAAAATTAGATGGCAATACTTCAAAATCAACATAACAGCCAATCAGAAGTAGGCATTCTTGTTTACCATTTTTACTCGGCCAAATTTCTCGAGTAAAAAGTTTACAAAGAGAACATCATTTTGTTTTGTGCTCTTGTAAAATGAGTAGATTCTTTCAGGTTCTGGAATGGAACTTTTTTGTGCCACATAGAACTACGTTTATTAATCATATTTATTTTTCAAAAAAGGAAACTCGAGAGCCCTCCAAACGAAAACATACAATAACAAAGTTTTGTATGATTGTAAATAATGTGAAGAATATTAAAAAATAAGTTTAAAAAATTCTTTACACAATAAAAATTCTTTTAATGAGGTAATTTTGACCGATTTTAGGCAATATAGGTATATACACAATTCCAGTCTTTCTAGTGTTAAAGATATTATACGCTGCCAATTTTCGCCCAAAATATGTCCAAGAAGAACTACGAAGATATGAAATCATAAAGGTACGATATAAAATGTGTGGAAATGCCAATATCTTTCAAAATATATTTTGCAACATTTTCGTGGATTTTTCTCAAAATGTGCTTAAATACCTGACTACTAACAGAAAACTTAGGTCAAATCGGTTAAGCCGTTTCTTTAAAATAGTTTTTGCAAGATTTTCGCGGATTTTTCTAAAAATGTTCTTTCATAAAAACCTTCCCACTGTGATTGCCGACAACTGAATGAAACTTGAGTCAGATCTGTCCAGCCGTTCTCAATTGATGAGTTAGTATACATTTGTTTATATATAGCACTTCCAGATTAAATGAAACTTTTCCAAATTAAATGAAACCTTTTCCAATTGGAATGAAACCTTTTACAGATGGAATGAAACTTTTTACAAATGGAAAGAAACCTTTTGCAGTTGGAATGAAACTTTTTCAAATTAAATGAAACCTTTATTCTTATCCAAGGAAATATAATATTTCCAGCTCAGCTCTTGCACATAATTTTATTTTTGAAAATGCATTTTCGATTGGATTTAGCATTGGAGAATAAGGAGGTAAGAATTAAAGGTTGCATACCTCAGACTATTTTCTTTGAAAATAATAATAGTATCATAGGAACGTGTTATTCCTTAAATTACTTAAAATGTTGATATGCCACGGGAAATACCAATTTAGATGGTACCATTATATAGTGCCTAATAGTTGGCCAATATCTTTGAACCTAAGAAAAATGTGTTTTCGTCCCATCATTAAGCTCAACTAGTAAGACAACAACTATCAAAAAACAGTAATATTAAAAAAATGCCAAGTCAAAGTTTATACCAAAACCTCCCTCAAAAACAATTATTATAACAAAGAGCCTCATGATGATACCTATCGTATTGAATGTCAACTATCGATCGAACTTTTTATATCTTTCAGTAAGTAGATTCCTTAAATCGGTCGGGACATTTATTTATATGGGGCTTTGTTACAACCTGCCGTAACATGTTCCATGCTCTGTAAAACTAATGTTTAAAATTACAGACACTCATGTTGGGAAAAGGGTGGGTTAGAAATTCAACATACCGAAAATTAAACGAGAAATATGTATGGCGCCTTCTTAATGCATTAGGCCAACTCTATGAGAAAATTTTTTATAATATCGAAAATGTAGGAGCTACATCAAAACTTGAACCTAAATAGTAATGTTTTCGCAAAAATGGGGTTTACCCTTCAATATCCCGGAATGATATATTACAGGTACATGTGAAAATACCGAACAATGGGAGATACCATTGTTTTGGAGCTACCTTTAAACTTCGACCAATATTGATCATTTTTGATAAGGACGTTTTCATTATACAAAGTATAACACTACAGCGGCTTTGGTTGAAACACTCGACCAAATTTCAGAAATAGTGGACCAATATTTTTAATTTTTACTATGATTCAATCTACCAAATAAAACAACCAAATCCCAGCTGAAATTTAAAAACGTGCCCAAACCACCACAGGATTAAAAAAATGTGGAGTACCACTATATAAAGGCTATTCGGAAGCTTGGGCGAATATAAAATTACAGCTAAATACCAGATATTATGGATACTGTTATATGAGGGCTACTCGAATACTTGGATCTATCTGCTCAATAAGTATCATTGATATTAAATTTTAAGCAATTCTGTCGAATATTTGGGCTACCCTAATATGTGGACCAATATTGAACTTTTTCAATAACAAATATCTTATGATATAATCTATATCTTATATATAATCTATATGAAACTGTGGAGGGTATAAAAAGCTAACTTAATATTGGTTTTCCTTTATATGGAAGCCTTATAAATATATTGGGAAAAATTTAATGAAATCTAAACATATATGTACATTAAAATTTATTACATTTAAGTTTATGTTCCACGAAATCAATTGTTAAAAAAAAATTATATCCACCGAAACTTGAGAAGGCAGAAATAGCAACAACACTCGCTCATAACCATTAAATTGTAGACATTCAGTACTGTAATGTTACTTTATGTGAGTTCTGATAAAGGTATTACAAACGATCTTTAAAACAAATCTAAAATGCCGATAATTAGACATAATCGATATTGCTAAGGCAAGACAACGTTTGCCGGGCCAGCTAGTGCTATATATTTTGGGACGATAAGGATATGTGTTGAAATACATAAAATTCATATGTATGAATATTGAAAAATATGTCAAGAAATATCCCAGTTTGTATTACTACTTATTTAGTTTTTGTGGTAAAGATATTAAATAAAATCACGTTGAATTAAAGAATATTTATGTTAATTACAAAAAAATCAATCACAACAATTATATTTGTTATTATTATTTGATTTAATTTTTATATGTATATTGATTTAATATTACTGGAAATATTATATTTCCTTGGACAAGAATGAAGGTTTCATTTAATTTGGAAAGTGTTTCATTCCTATCGTATTCTTGTCCTTGGACAAGAATGTAGGTTTCATTTAATTTGGAAAATGTTTCATTCCAATTGAAACTTCCATACTTTGAGAGCTTCTACTGAAAAACTCACTTTTCAGACTTAGCATACTATGGTTCGGAGGCGTCGATATGGTTTTAAACTTTTTTTCCTTATTTTTTGTAAAGTAAATTGTCAAAAACATTTTCAATATTACATTTCGATTTCGAAAATATTCTTTAAATGTAGGCTATTTTAATAATAAAAATTCAAGAATACATTCATGAGATGGGCGGAAAGGAAACCTAGACTTAAAACAGTTATAACCCCGTTCGCCGAATGGTCCACATATTTTATGTTATGTGTGGAAATCTGTCCCTAAATCCCTGATACTTATAAAATCGAGGAGATTATGTTAGCCTATATTGGAATCGGCCCCTTGGTGCTTGTCACAATTCTCGGCGAAGGTTAAATACGCCTATGGAAAGATTTTATACGCTCAACACAATTTCCATGATTTAGTCTTTGGTCGGGGATTTATGTCTTTCATTTTTCTTTAAGAAGGCAAGAAAATTGAAAGATACTACTCCATAGAAAAAATAGATTGTAATTCACAATATAAACAACATCACAAGGACCCATGGGCTGCATGTGGAAACTTAAAATTAATCTCGACCAGGTCTTAAACTTTATTTTTCACTGACCTAAACCGCCAATAACCCAACAATACACAAATTCATTAATTATTCCTCAAAGAATTGTTCTTGACAAAAATAAATTAATAATTGTTTTGTTTATTTTTTTTTCAAAAATTTATTGTCAGCATGACAATTTAATTTCTATAACAACAATGTTTTTTTTTTTTGTAAAATATTTGTTGTTGTATCTGATGCATACACCTTATTAAATACACCTTGGTGCAACGTTACCTAAAATCCGACGGGGCGTACAAAAATATTCAACTTCCCCACTATGACAAAATGTTGTGTACGGCCGTATTACCCAAATACGTCGAATCCATATCTTCAAGCAAATAATACAAACCGCAACACAAAATTGAAAATGGATTAAATTAATCCAATATTTTTAGTTTCCATTCGAAATTTCAAGTTTCCTGAACGTTTTGTTTTTATTTTCAACAAAAGAAAAAAATGAAAAATACGTTCTGTCAAAGTTGAAATTGTTCAACTTGAAATTTTGTACGTTCGACGTATTTCGGTAATATTCATATAAATACATGAGTTTTACTTTTGTGGTGAAAAACGTCGAACGAGCTAGTTGAAATTTAGGTAAGGCTGTAGAACATACAAAAATCCAGGGTTTATCTAATCTAAAAATTAGTTTAAATTGCAGCTGCTATTCAAATTTAACGTAAATAACATTTGCAGGGGCAGCGATGTGCCACGGGTGAAGGATATAATTTTAATCAAAATGTATAATTACAATAAACCAAAATATCTATGGAAGACAAAAATATCTCTTCATAAAATCAAAACGTCAAAGACCACAAATTCTTTTCATGGAGTACCGAAAGTTTTTCATAGTTTTGTCTTAGGGTTCGTTCGTTTACTCAATAATTTGTACAAATTATTACAAAATGTTGTTCGTTTACCCAAAAGTCCAGTAAAAGAGAGTGAATTGAGAGAGCAGATTTGACAGTTGTGTAACTGAGTATTTGCAAATTCTTACAAGGAAAATTTACTCAGTAAGAATTTTCTTGTATCATCAGCTGATATTTAATCAGCTGTTTTGTTATGTTTTGTAAACAAACAAAAAATTGTTCTCAAGAAAATTTATTGTTTTGTGAATTTTATTTTGATTTTGTATCATTAAATACCAAAATGGATGAAGAAAACGCAAGTATTTAAAAATAAGGTAATACAAGAGTAATTGGCGAACGATTTTTTAGGTTCCAAATCCAAACAAAAAAGTGTGCATCCCTAACATGTCTGGAACACCATCGGTTATGTCCACCCCCATATCAATTGCAGATACAGGAATAACAGGTATTTATTTCAGTTGTCATGCGTATATTTGTAAGATGCAAAATTATACTTCATTTAATCTGGCTTGCAGTGTTGTTGCTATCGCTGCGATGCTGATGTATTATAGTTCATCTTCAAGTGACGACGATGATGAACGTATTATCGACTATTTACAAACAATGGAAAATAATCCCTTATTGGACATCCCAATGGTTTTTATGGATATGAATCAACGAAACTCCATAAAGAATTATGTTGATTGTATAGTACCAACATATAGTGAAGAGGAATTTAGAAACCATTTCAGAATTTCCAGAGCACTTTTCGAAAACTTATGACAGCGATTAGGAAATTGGGATATGTACAACAAAATTCGGATTGACAAGCGATATCCCGAAAACGTATATATGCTTGTGTTCCTGTGGTTTGCAGGTCACGAGGCTTGCAGTTTTCGTGACATTGCGGATCGCTTTGATTTGTCAATATGCTCCGTTTCCGTAATAGTAACAAGGGTTTCATTGTTTATAAGCTCATTGAGTCCTGAGGTAATTAAATGGCCAAGTGATGAAAAGAAGGAACATTCTTCTTATTTTGGCAATAAATGCTTATTTAACAAGGCTATAGGTGGGTGAAAACATTTGTGAGACGTTTATCAAGAGTAACCATATGTACTCTTATTTTTTCAGGTTGTATTGATGGAACACACATTGTTATAGATCCCCCAAGAGAAGGAAAGGATGACTATGTGGACCGGAAAGGAAATGTGACAATCTGCCTATAGGGTATTTGCGACGAAAACAAAAAATTTATAAACATCTTCGTTGGCTATCCTGGTTCATGCCATTATAGTTGGGTTTTTAAAAACTCTTCTGTTTACGACAAGTTGCCAAAATACTGTTCAGGTAATTTTAATACCAATAAATACATTAAATCGTTAATTAATTCATTCCATAGGTTATTATTTGCTCGGTGATTCGGCCTACCCATGCAACGAATACTTAATAAGGCCATATAAGGACAACGGGCATTTGACAAGAGCGCAGAAACAGTTCAATATTAAATTAAGTTCTGGCCGCGTTTGTATTGAACATACATTTAGAATTTTAAAGCAACGTTTTATTATTGCAAATTACGATGAATTAAAAAACTTTGCCTTTTTGTTCGCGCCTGTTGCGTATTATTGAGTTCACGGAAGTAACGAATTCTTTTATTACGGAAGAATACATTGAAGTTAGTAATTTGTCACAAGGAAACAAAGTGCGGGACCCAATTTGTGAATTTATTCAGGCCAATTCCAGAACAATCCAAACCCAATTCAGAGAAATCCCATAAATTAAGTTGATTTAATAAATTGTGAATCATTAATAATATAACAATAAAATTTATTTCTTTAAAGCATCAATAAAAGATTGCAATAAATCTATTTTTTTATTTTTCAGAGCTTCTCTTCTTTCTGCTCTCTCTTCTCTTCCTTTTTCTTCGTAAATTCCTCAACCTTCTCTATGTAATTTTGAACTGTTGTTTTCCTTTTTTTTGACGTGGAAGGTAAACAGTTTATTTTTTCTGAAAATAAAACGAAACGATATATTATAATAATTTATTTATTATAATATATTATTATTTATTATATTTATTATAATATATTATTATTATTTATTATTATATATTATTATTATTTATTATAATATATTTTATTATAATATATATACATATATATTTATTTATTTTTACCTGTACTATTTTCCAATTCGCTACTAGAAAGATCCTCGCTCGTAACGTCTGCTTCACTGTCGAGTACGTACTCCGGGTGTATGGACTTCTTTTCCAACAACAGCTCATCAAGTTCACTTTATAAAGAAAATGATCAGATTGAAAGTTTACATAAGAAATCGGTTGTATACTGATTAATCATATACAAAACCAACCAGTAAGGAAAGGGCGAAATGATATGGGTATCATTTCGTTAAGTTCAGAGCTTTTTTCCCCCCACCATAAGGTGCATTAGGTTGAAAATACCTATATGGGTACTATGCCATAGTAAAGTGTTGTCAGGAAAGACGAAATATCAAGCTACATACTCTTATGTTGGCAAATTGTGCCAGGACCTTAAACATGCCGAAATCCTTTAAATACCAAAAATTGGCGGTACCGTTATATGGTACCAGAAGGGGTGGACCGATGGGTCCTATCTTCGGACTTGATCAAGGCTTAGTAAAAATACGATGTTGAAAAATTTGGATTAAATGGATTACTCCCTTTGAGAGTCATCGTGCGCACCAACCAGCCATCCAGACGGATGAATATCTATAAACCGACTCCAAATTGTGTGAGAAGATACATGATAAAATTCAGTCACATCCACCCAATTTCACGTTTATCGGACGACAACTTATACGGGAGCTATAACTAAATCTGAACCATTAACAATTGCATTTCGTCACTGCACCTTTTTGTATTGCCGCTCCAAACTAAAATATTTAGCTTCCACTTGAGTAAGTAAGTAAACGTACGAACCTAAAATAAACGTGGTTCTTGTAGCATTTTAAATATATCAGCATTTCAATTATAGAAGGCAACACGGTTTTCTTATCGGTTACCTGGTTAATATACCTTGTTGACTTGAATTATATCGAGTTTTAAATGTCAAAAAAAATACCATAAATATCAAGTTTGCTGCCAATCATATTGTTACGAATATAAATTTAGATTTAAGTTAATTTAGATGAATTCCGTTAATTTAAGAATTTGAATTGTAACGTAAATTTCTACTACGCAGTTTATTTGAATAACTTCATAACAACAACTACTGTATAGATTTTTCTACATCCTTCCATTTCCTCTTTCATTGTCTATTTTTTTGTTGACGTACAATTCTTGTTAAACGTCATCATTGATGATCGCTTAATTCCTCTTTCTTTGTTACCCCCTCGCCTGTATATGTGTTGTTGTTATTGTTTACTCAATGTAAGTTTGTATGTGTTTGTTGCATTGGTAGATTGTTCGTAATCTAGGCGTTACCAGATCGTCTAAAAACTTCTGTAGCGACAGGCAAGGCTCATATAAATAGAGGAAATGGAAAGGCAGTTAGTCAGTTGTGAATCAGATCGCGAATTGAAACCGTCGAGTAAAGTAAAGTGCAAAGTAAAGTTGTGTGAATAAAATCATTGTAATAATCGTAATTCGAAAGAACCCGCGTTTTATTTGGGAAATAAAACAACGTCTACACGGGATTAAGTAAAATCCAAGAACGTAACAATTGGTGTCGGAAGTGAGATTACGATAATACTACGATGAAGTTTAAGGATCTACGAGTGGAAGACTTGAAGAAGGAGCTGAATAAATTGGAATTGTCCTCTACTGGCAACAAAGCTGAGCTACAAAAACGTCTGTTGGATGAGTTCGAGCGCCGTGGTATGAACATCGATACATACGAGTTTGACAGTAAGGATGAAGTGGATTTATCGGAAATGGGAGAATCCAACGGTGGGGAAGTCTCGTCAGTAGCTGCCAGAGGTGACGATTTAAGAGAAATGCTGGCTAAAATGTTTGAGGAAAATTCTAGAAGGAGCGAAGAGAATTTTAGAAAGTTGGAAGAAAATTCGAGAATAATGAACGAGGAACTCGAGAACATTACAGAATTTATTGGAAGGAGAGTGGAAACCGTGGAGGTCCAAATTAAAGAGTTGGATAAGAAGGTGCAGTCGGTTGACGAGAAGATTCTGTCTGTGGATGAGAAATTTCTGGCCCACGACCACAGGTTTACGAATCTGGAGAAGAAAATGTCGGAACTGGAAATCAAAGGTGGTCCGGTGCGAGTTCCTGATAACACACTAAAAATAAAACCTCCTGTACTCGACGGCTTTACGTCATTCAATGTTTTCAAGTTACAGTTCGAGACAGTGGCTTCTAGAAATTCGTGGAACGACAGCGACAAAGCGGTTGCATTACTTCTGGCATTGAAGGGCAGTGCTGCTGATGTTATACAGGTATTCCTGTCGCTTCTAGGAACAACTATGAAGATGTTATTGCTGCACTGGAACGTAAGTACGGTGGCGAACATAAACAAAACATCTACCTTATGGAACTAAGGGGAAGAGTACAGAGGGCAAACGAGACGTTACAAGACTTTGCAGCTGAGGTGGAACGTTTGGTGCTAATGACGTATCCAGGAGAGAATCACCCATTGCTGGACCGTATGAAAATCGAAACCTTTGTGAATGGCATACGTGACCCTGAGATTAAATGTGCAACATATGCGTCACCAAAAGCGTCATTTGCCGAGACCGTGTCGTTTGCTCTTGCCCAAGAGACGGCAAGAATAATTGTTAAGCCCCAGACCCACAAGATTCGCCAACTGAAGACCGAATGTTGCGAACACAAATCTCTCGTTAACTTGATCAAGGACGCCATGAGGCTGGTAATAGAAGAAACAAAGTTAGTAGGGATGACTAAGCCCAGGGTTAGATGCTACAACTGCGATAAAGCAGGTCATATTGCGCGCGAATGCAGAGCTAAGCGCAAACGATCCAGGTCATCGTCACCACCTCCAACGAAAGATGGTAGAAGAATGGCTCAACAGTCCACCAATGAGTCACAGTTAAACTAAATCGAGCCAGTCCAGCGGGGCATGAACTGGCTCCCATCGTCGATGGCCCCACAATCTCCATAGCAATAGTACAACAGAAAAGTCACAACCTAACAACAACTGGGTACATCAATGGGGATAAGCGAGTTCTGACGTTAGATACTGGCGCATCAAACTCCCTCATAAGATCAGATCTGGTAAAGGGAAAAATAACGCAACTTAATGGAGTCAGACTGCGCACAGCAACTGGGGAGCCCGCGGCAGTACACGGCAAGATTACCCTGAGACTAACTATTGCCAATAAATCAGAGAATTACGAGTTTATAGTTGCCGATATCGTAGACGAAGTGATAATAGGCGCAGATTTTATGATTGCCTTTGGTATCAATCTGGATATGAAAGAACGTGTGATGACCTGGTCTAACGTCGAAATTCCGTTAAACGTGGGCTACGATGAAAGTACACCCATTAGACGTCTGACTACGGACCATCCAGAGATAATACCGCCCTGTGCCGAAGCAATAATATGGGTACCAATGAATGGAGATTGTGGAGCCGAGAAGTTGTGGGTGGTGGAACCAGCAGAAAACAGAAACAGTAACATCCTAATAGCGAATCCCCTGGTGAAAAGCAAAAGGACGGATTAATTCCTGTTAGAGTTTTGAACCTGTCAAACAAGCAAGAGCAAATTTGCCAATTTTCCGATGTTGGGCAATGCACACCAGCTGAAGCTGTAGTTAATTTGGAAACTAGCACCGAAAAGCCAGCAGCCATGGAGAAGAAGCACCTCGACGGCTACATAAAAGAGTGGACACACCAATTATCACCTTCCGAAAGGAACATGGCTAAGCAGCTATTATGGAAATATGCCTCTACCTTTGCGTTGACAAAAGAGCACCAAGGAAGAACATCAGTGGTGAAGCATGAAATCAATACAGCAGACGCGAGACCCATTAAACAGCCTCCAAGAAGTGTTCCCCTGGCGAAAAGAGACGAGGTCCGGAAGCTGATAAGTGAAATGGAAAAGAGTGGTGTAATAGAACCATCGTCAAGTCCATGGTGCTCCCCAGTGGTATTGGTCAAGAAGAAAGACGGAAGCACCAGATTTTGTGTGGACTACCGAAAGTTGAATGATGTCACCAAGAAAGACAGCTATCCGCTTCCAAGAATCGACGACACATTGGACACATTAGCCGGGACGTCATGGTTCTCCACCCTCGACCTGCAGAGTGGGTACTGGCAAGTAGAGATCGCCGAGAAAGATAAAGAGAAAACAGCGTTTGGCGTTAATGGGGGTCTCTGGCAGTTCAATGTCATGCCATTCGGACTCTGCAACGCCCCGGCTACATTTGAAAGGCTGATGGAGCGTGTGTTAAAAGGGCTGCAGTGGAAGTCGTGCCTCATATACTTGGATGACATCATAGTCATGGGACGCAACTTCGACGAACACATCAAGAACTTAAAGGATGTTCTACAGCAGCTTTCGTCTTCAGGCCTCAAGCTGAACCCAAAGAAGTGCAGTCTCTTCCAACGAGAGGTGAAGTTCCTGGGGCACCACGTGACGCCGGAGGGCATATCGACGGATAAGGAGAAAATACAAGCCGTCAGAGATTGGCCGCAGCCCCGAAATCTCCATGAGCTGCGAAGCTTTCTGGGTCTCTGCACATACTACCGTCGATTTGTCCAAAATTTTACCAACATCGCCGCCTGTCTACACCGCTTGACGCAAAAAGGCCAGAGGTTTCAGTGGGGCAACGACCAGGAGGAGGCATTCAGAAAGCTCAAAGACATGCTATGCGGAACTCCCATTTTGGCATACCCTATACCTGGCGGCAAGTTTGTTCTGGACACAGACGCAAGTGCGTGCGCCATTGGTGGCGTCCTTTCCCAGGAAATCGACGGAAGGAAAAAGTCATCGGGTACTACAGCCGGACATTGTCGAAACCTGAGAGGAATTACTGTGTGACGAGGAGAGAGCTGCTTGCTGTCCTTGAGTGCGTTAAACACTTCCACAAATACCTATATGGCCAGCATTTCCTGCTGAGGACCGACCACGCTGCTCTCCAATGGTTGCTGCAGTTTAAGAATCCGGAAGGTCAACTAGCCCGTTGGATCGAGAGGCTCCAGAGTTATGACTTCAGAATCGAGCACAGAAAAGGCGGAAAACACGGTAATGCTGATGCCCTGTCTCGTCGGCCATGCAAGGTAGAATGCAGGCATTGCTCAAAGGCTGAGTGTAAAGAGAATATCGTTGATGTCCGACTATTGCAGTTTGAGTCGGGTGAAGATTGGTCATCGGAACAACGAGGGGATCCCATTCTGGGCAAAATAATTTCGGCCATAGAAACGGGCAAGCGACCTAGTCGCAAAGAAATTACCTCCGAAAGCCCTCTTTTAAAATCCTATTGGGCCCAGTGGGACAGTCTACTTATAATAGATGGTTGCTTATATCGCAAATGGGAAAGTGAGGACGGTAAATCTCACCGGAACTTGATCGTCGTCCCAGACTCTAAAATAAGAGATGTCTTGTCGGAGTTTCACGATGGGCCAAGTGGAGGACATCTTGGCATAGCAAAAACCGCTGAAAAGGTAAAGCAGAGATTCTACTGGGTCGGCTGTCAAAAATCCATTGCCGACTGGATTGCCAATTGTGAAAGGTGCATAAGAGCTAAAGGTCCAGCACGGAAGAGTCGAGGCTACATGCAACAGTATAATTCAGGAGCCCCTTTTGAAAGAATCGCAATGGATGTAGCTGGACCGTTTCCAACAAGCGACTCTGGGAACCGGTATGTCTTAGTGGTCATGGATTACTTCAGTAAATGGCCAGAGGTTTATGCTATCCCAAATCAAGAAGCCAGGACAATTGTGGATGTGTTCAGCAAAAATTGGATTTGTCGCTATGGTGTTCCATCTGAGGTTCATTCCGATCAAGGTAGGAATTTTGAATCAGCGATCTTCAAGGAAATGTGTGACTCCTACGGAATCAAGAAAACCAGAACGACGCCCCTACATCCACAATCAGATGGCATGGTGGAAAGGTTCAATCGCACCCTGGAAGAACATCTACGGAAAGTGGTGGACAGTGGCCAACGAGACTGGGATGAGCATATTCCCAAGTTTTTACTGGCTTATAGATCGGCCATTCATGATTCCACATCCCGGACCCCAGCCAAAGTTCTGTTCGGAAATGAATTAAAGCTACCTGGCGATTTAATATTCGGTGCTACCCCAAACGACGATGTGAACCAAGATGAAGACAGTCAAAACTCTTTTAGTAAAGTCCTCGATGCAGTCCGTCATCGAATAAAAATGGTTAGCAACCGCATGAAGGCAAGGTACGATCGAGCGGCGAATACCGATGGGTTTCAAGAAGGGCAACTGGTACTATTGTTCAACCCACAACGAAAGAAAGGACTATGCCCCAAATTGCAAACGCACTGGGAAGGACCCTACAAGATTGTCACGAAAATAAATGACGTCGTTTATCGCATCCAGAGGAGCGACAGTCCCAGGTCGAAGATGAAAGTTGTACATTTGGAGCGGCTGGCCCCCTACGGAACGGGAACTGTGCCTATTCGGGACGAACAGGCTTAAGCGGGGTGCAATGTTACGAATATAAATTTAGATTTAAGTTAATTTAGATGAATTCCGTTAATTTAAGAATTTGAATTGTAACGTAAATTTCTACTACGCAGTTTATTTGAATAACTTCACAACAACAACTACTGTATAGATTTTTCTACATCCTTCCATTTCCTCTTTCATTGTCTATTTTTTTTTTGTTGACGTACAATTCTTGTTAAACGTCATCATTGATGATCGCTTAATTCCTCTTTCTTTGTTAACCCCTCGCCTGTATATGTGTTGTTGTTATTGTTTACTCAATGTAAGTTTGTATTTGTTGTTGTCATTGTCCAAATTTGTTGTTGTCATTGTCCAAAATCCAAAACGTAACAATATTTTGGAACCTACATACATACAAAATTATGTAAGACGTCAAAACGAAAATATTAATGTTTTGTCAATTGGTTGCGTTGAATTCGTTTATTCTCATTTTTTAGTACTTTTATTAAAAAATATAATATCTAATGATTTTATTAAATCAAGCTTTATTTTTCTATGATGTAAACACCCTGCTACTCTCCGTCTATGTGTAAGATGTAGTCTCGGAGTTAACAGGGTGATTCCTACTTTGTAATAGTTAAGTGTCGGTTTAATGTGATTCTAGGACACCCTGTATGTGTACAATCTCCAACTTTTGAGAGCAAACAGAAACATAAAATAAATAAACAAAAATATTCAACAAATCAAGCACATTTGGACTATTTCAAGAATTTTCAAGTAAGTTATCCTACAAATTATAAATTGTGGTGTGTTTTGCCTGTGTTTTTATTTAAAATAAGGTAGATATACAAGGTAGCTGCATCGGCGAATTTCTACAACAAACATCGGTTGATGTATTTTGATATGTCAAAAATATTTTGCCAAAACAAACAGATGGATACGATTTTTTTACACAAATTCTTGTAGAAAATGTTAATAAAAGTATTGCCAACAATAGGTTACTAAATAATATCTGAGTACATAAGCACCAGTAAATATTTATGTGTAACTCCCACATCCGAGTACATACAACAATATAATTGGTATCAATATAAAGGTCAACTCCACTTGGATATACTATCAACTTCTCGGGTCTTTGTCCTTCAGGGGCAAATAAATACGCTATAGAATACAAATTTTTCACGCAAAAGTCAGCGTCCATTTGACCCGCTAAATATTGACCGATCTTTATGAAAACATGCACGCTTATTCTTTGGCCCGATCCCCTTCTCCATATGAAAATTCGCGATGTTTGGGCGATAATTGCGGCCTCTAGAACAAGCAGAAAAACAAAAAAATAAGTATTTGGTCCATTTCATCCCCTAAATATTAACCGATCTTTACCAAAAACAATAAGGGTCTTCATTGGGCAGAACCCATCATACATGCAAAATTTCGTGAAGATTGTTCCATAACTGTGGCCTGTATCGTGTTTACAAATTATAATGGACAGTCGGACGGACGGACACAAATATCTAGATCGACTCAGCTAGTCGAGATATGACGATCGGTATACTTAAAGATGGGTCTAGGAGCAATATTTCGCGGCGTTACAAACTCTTGGGGCTGCACAAAGCTATAATTCCCTGACAACATAGTTGTGTAGGGTATAAGTATGTATGATGGGATAAGTTTGTAGACATTTCTAGATCATATTTCTGCAAGATTCACTGCGAAAGACCTACTGATTTCGAAGATATCGGTCAAAATCTATACCAACCCAAATATGATTATCAAAAAAAAAGTATTTTGCTTTTTATTATTATTTAAAAAAAAAAATCATTACATAGCATAAGCTTTGTCTTTTTGTAGTTACCATTGCGGGTAACCACATACTATAAGCGATTTGGCTACGATTCCAATAAACCACGACATTTTTTCGCGAATATTTTCTCACCTTTACGTTCAATACATTCTCTAGCAATATTTCATGTAATATTTGGTCATTTATCGTCCTAATATTAAAATGCAAGTATTAGATATAGTCGTCGCGGCTTCAAAACATCCAAATATTTTTAGAATAATAAAATGGAGGGTTTGCAAAATATATCGCGAGAACAGGTCCTTAAAAACTATTAAAACCAACATCCGACAAACAAATAATAAAAAAAAAATATCGCGAAACCCCATTTTTCAGACTTTGAAAACTTCATGGTCCATTAATATTGATTGATCTAGGAACCAATATAGGCGATGAAAATAGCAATAAGGTGGTCAGATGCAAAGATATGAACGGTTTTGTGGCAATAGAAATACTTCTTATTTCGAAAATAAATAGGTCGACCAGTTTATTCCCTGCTGCATTTTATTCGCAATTGATGGTGTTAATCTATATATATATATATATATATATATATATATATATAAAAGAGTTGCGTTATAAGTGTCTGACTGATCATCAACGCCCAGACGAAACGGCTAAAGCTAGAAAATTGAAATTTGGCATGTAGGTGGGGTTTGGTGACTAGGCTGTGATAAGGCGGGGTTTTTGGAAATTCGTACTAAAATGTACTAAAAACTGCATTACGCGGAAATGGTTAGATGTAGAACTCTGAAATTTGGTACACAGCTTTGCCTACGATAAGCCAAGTGGTGTGTGTGGAAAAAGTTGAATTTTAATACTAAGAGGTACTAAAAAGTACTAAATATTATATTTGAGTGGAATCGGTAGAGATAAATACCTTAAACTTAGTATGTAGATTAAGCAATTAAAACATGAACGACGTGCAAAAATATTTGTTGGAAATTAGTACTAAAATGGTACTAACAAGTACTAAAACTGTATTACGCCGCAACGGTTGGAAGTAGAACTCTGAAATTTGGTATACAGCTTTGCAAATAATAATCCAAAGGGCTTGTGTAAAAAATTGGAATTTAGTACTAAGAGGTACTAAAAAGTACTAAATATTATATTTAAATGGAACCAGTAGAGATGCTTATTTGAAAATTGATATGTAGCTTAAGATGTTACAAAAATAGTACTAAAAAGTACTAAAACTATATTACACCTGAAAGTTTGGAAGCAGAACTCTGAAATTTGGTATGCAGCTTTGTCAATGATAGGCGAAGGGGAATGTGTGAACAAGTTTTGGAAATTAGTACCTAATGTACAGGAACAGGTACGGGTAGATATCTGAAACATGGTTATTAACTTAAGCTATTACAAATAGAACGATGGGAAAAAATATTTTTTGGAAATTAGTACTAAAAAGTTATAAATATACAATAGAATTGATAAAGATAGAAATCAGGTACTTTGTATATAGCTTTTACTATTACAAATTAGTACTAAAGTGGTGATAAAAAATACTAAATAAAAATTACCATGGAACAGTTAGAAATAGAATTCTGAATCGTGATTGATTTAATTGGTTGATTTAACTAATACAAATACTTAGCTATGCATAGTATTTGATATTAGTACTAAAATGGTACCAAATATTAAATGACAACTGAAACAGTATAGATTAAAGTCTGAAACAAAGTATGTTTCTTACTTATTTCACATGAGTATATATGCATAGAACGGATAAATATAGTAACCTGTTATTAAATACTTATCTGGAGCTATGACGATAAACATTTATACATAAATATTCTCCAGAAATAATTTATACCCTACACAACTGTGTTGTCAGGGTATTATAGCTTTGTGCAGCCCCAATAGTTTGTAACGCCGCGAAATATTGGACCTAGACCCACCTTCAAGTATACCGATATCTCGACTAGATGAGTCGATCTAGAAATGTGTGTCCGTCCGTCCGTTATTCGACTTAGAAATGCATAAATCCATATTGACGTAGCGGGCATATGCTAGTCGGATATAACATATTGAATGCGTATTGTCACCAGCTACAACAGTTTTTCAAAAGGCAATGGGATTTAACGAAGAATGATGTTTTCTCTCAACTTCATGTACTGCTCTGTAGTTTGTATTGTTTTAGAATTGTTTATATCTTTGAATATATTGCTTCCTAGATTAATATTAATGGACCATAAAGATTTCGAAGTCAAAAAAATGGGGTTTCGGGATACTTAAAAAAATTGTTTGTCGGATTTGGATTTAATAGTATTAAAGGTCCAGTCCTCGCGTTATATTTTGTAAAACCTCCTTTTTATTATTCTAAACATATTTGGGATGTTTTGAAGCCGCGACGGCGATAAATGACCAAATACTAAATGAAATATTGCTAGAGAATGTATTGAACGTAAATGTGAGAAAATATTCGCGAAAAAATGACGTGGTTTATTGGAATTGTAGCCAAATCGCTTATAATATGTGGTTGCCCGAAATGGTAACTACAAAAAGACGAAGCTTGTGCTATGTAATGATTTTTTCTAAACTAATAATAAAAAGCAAAATACTTTTTTATACACTTCACCACACTGTGGTACAGGGTATTATGTATTTGTGCATATGTTTGTAACAGGCAAAAGGAAACGAAATAGAACCTTAGTTCCTTTTGAGGATATGCATAGAATCACTTTCTGAGTCGATTTATGCAAGTCCGTCCGTCTGTTGGTGTTAAATTGTAAACAAAGTACAGGTCGCATTTATAATCCGATTTTAATGAAATTTGGCACATCTCATTTGTTTGGCTCAAGAACCAACCCTATTGAAATTGGGAAAAAGCGGTTCAGATTTAGATATAGCTCCCCTAAATATGTTCGTAAATGGTGCACCAAAGACCCTATATATCTGTCGATTTGCACAAAATATATAACGTAATTAATTCAGTATAACGTACTGAATTAATCCTAGATTAATGTCTGCCAAGTTTGTGAAAATCTGTCCAGATTTAGATATAGCTCCCATATATAGTTTCGTCCGATTTCATCTAAATGGTGCACAAAGGCCACATATATCTTTCGATTTGCACGAAATTTGGCATAACGTATATTTTGGCATAACGTATATATATTTTCGTCCGATGTAATGTAAATGGGGCACCAAAGTTCACATATATCTTTGGATTTGCACGAAATTCGGCATAGCGTACTGAATTGATGCTGGAATGATGTGTGCTGTGTTTCGTTAAAATCGGTTCAGATATATATATATATATATACATTTTCGTCCGATTTAATGTAAATAATGTACCAAAGTTTTTATGTTGCATAGCATACAGAATTTAGTCCAGAATGATATGTGACAAGTATCGTGAAAATCGGTTGAGATTTAGATATAGCTCCCTTATATTATAGATTGATTTTAACTAATTGACGCACCAAGGAACCAATATATGGCTGATAGGAACAAAACGTACTGAAATTAGTATAACCTAACCTTTGTCAAGTTTCGTTGAAATCGGTTCATATTTGGATATAGCTTCCATATATTTTCGTCCGATTTTAAGTAAATTGGGTATCAATCTCCTCATGTCAGTCAGATTGACATCAAATTTTGAAAAACGTACAAAATTGAGCATCGAATAACGTAGTTGCGTTTTGTAGAAGTACAGACATAGCCCAACGGATGACCTATTGATATTTGTTTGAAGTCGATTTACATATTTTTGTCCCATTGTAACAAACGAATGTCATGTTTATGGATAGATCTAGGTCGTTTCATATATAGATAAATAACATATTTTATTTCATCCAATTTCACGATAATAGTCCTGTTTAATATACCCATAGTGGTGAAGGGTATCATATAGTCGGCCCCGTCCGACTTTACTACTTTCCTTACTGCTTGCCAAATTTTCCAAAGAAAAGGCTGTAATTCCGATTGGTAAGTTCTTGGTTATGAAAATCCTTTTCCCACTTTTTCCAAACTTTGTTTCTGTAATTTAATTTAATTCTTTCACTAAATCTTGTTTATTTTTGTTGCTATCGTGGTCAGTACTTGCATCTATCGTTCACTCGTTCAGTGGACTAACTCGTTCAATTGAACTAGGTCCTTCACGAACGACACAAGACTACTTTTCGGTCCCCTTTTCCAGAAGTGATTGAAAACTCATTAAAAACTGGGTTAAAGCTGCTCAGAATATTCTACAGAAATGTTCGCCATAAAGTTTTTCCCATAAAGGAATTTCCCGGTTATTATCAAAAAAAAAAAAAAAAAAAATGAAATTTGTCGCACAGTGTTATTAAAGGCGCCAATGGTTTCATAATTTATTCGTTAAAAGAAACTAACGATGAAATTCATGGAATATCTCTGGATATAGTTGCAGCCTATAGAAACATGTTAACAGAATAATTATTGGCCTCGTGTTAAATGTTACTAACAATAGGTCCATTCCACGTTGGAAGTTAACAACAGCTGGTATACAAATTATTATCATTTCTTGCAAATAGTTTTCGTATTATTTCGATTATTCCATGCAGTGATACAAAATTTCCATTTACTGTTATGGTTACGTATATTTGATGATTATTTGATTTTGCTTACTATTGTTATGTCAATGACCATGGAAATAAACTTTTTGCCTTTTATAATGCATACGCGTTCTTATGTTTATTGTCGTTTGTAGCTGCAGGAAACAGAAATACAAAACGATTTCCTTAATTTTATTGACTGCATTGTCAAATATAAATATGACGATAAGGGTTTGGGGTCGGGAATTCCC
Source organism: Musca vetustissima (assembly GCF_032173495.1). Classification (NCBI taxonomy): domain Eukaryota; kingdom Metazoa; phylum Arthropoda; class Insecta; order Diptera; family Muscidae; genus Musca; species Musca vetustissima. The sequence continues at coordinate 20,549 of NW_026886106.1, forward strand.
GTCCAGGGTATTCTCGGGATTTGCCGATTTTTTGACATCGATATTCCCGGGATTTCCCGATACTATTTGCCGGGAAAACGGGAAATAATATTTCTAAATAAATATATATACAGAATTAAAAATTTCAATACTAATCGTATAACCAGAATGGATACGTTGATTCATGCGTCATAGTCAGTGTGGCCATTTTAGCATTTTTGCAGCTAGATTTAGTATTTTATTTTTGTATTCAGCCGCAAAATTTTCATTTAGCATTTTTTTTAGCATTTTGCAATTACTTATTTAGCATTTTTTATCATTATTCTACACACAACATTTTAAAATATTTTGGTATTTTTCTTACTACATAATTTTATATGGCTATACAATTATGATGTAACAATGACAATCCTTTAAAAATGGTAACCATTACCAATTATGATCAGCTGTTCAATAGAACATCAGCGTTTTTCTTCATGACAACTCTTTAACGATGGCAATCATTTAAAATATCAATCAGCTGTTTGCTTGCATTCATTGAGTTTGGTAGTCAAAACAAAGAAAAAAAATGTGTTAACGTATATTCTTGTGATATTCATCTGTATATAAAACAAACAAAAAACCAGTAAGGAAAGTAGTAAAGTCGCACTGGGCCGACTATATGATACCCTTCACTACTTTGGGGATATTCTACATATCGTTAGCTAAAATGCAAAAAGGCGTAACTAACAAAATCATAATTGTGTAGGAGAAGCAAAAAACTGTTTTGAATGAAAACTATAAACATGCCATGTGAAATGAAAAAGTATGCCGGCAGGGTGATATTGCATATGACGAATAATAGACTATAATTTCTTTAACAAATTTAGTTATTTAGTTCAATGGTAGTCATAACAATTAAGTAAAAGCGTGAATTTTTGTTAGTTACGCCTTTTTGCATTTATCAAATAAACCCACTTGTAGTTACGTCTTTTTGTTTTTTGTTAATAGAAGCTCCTTTTTGACCGCAGACGTATAAAACTTTGTCAACACATGTAGTTTATTGACATTCACAATATTCATTCAAAAAGACAATTTTCAATTTTTTGTTAGTTACGCCATTTTTGCATTTTAGCTGACGATATGTATCTTTACAGATGTTCGAAGGAACATTGACATGAAATTGAACGTACTTAAAATTGCAATCTTTATCTATAAGTATACCGACTAACATCAATCCTTACACATGCCATTCTGCAATCTATTTAATACTTTTTAAATAGACTTTAAGCAAACTTTACGCACGCTATTTGGTATGCTTCACTGTTTAAAATGTAATTTCAATCAAGCACCCATTGATTATTTGGTTTACAATCAACATGAATTTATACTAATTTCAGTACGTTTTGCCAATCGGCCTAGCTATGGGTCTTTAGTACACCATTAACTTAAAATCGGACGAAAGTATATATAGGAGCTATATGTAAATCTGAACCAATTTCAAGAAAACTTCACACACACAAGGTCGAAAATATATACGGGAGCTATATCTAAATCTGGACCGATTTTTGCGAAACTTAGCACACATCATTCTAGACTTAATTCAGTATTTTATGCCAAATTTCATGCAAATCGAAAGGTTTATAGGAACTTTGGTGCACCATTTACAAAGAATCGGACAAAACTATATATGGGAGCTATATCTTAATTTAGATATGAATTAGGTCTAGAATGATGTGTGTTAAATTTCCTGAAATCGGTTCAGACTTAGATATAGCTACTATATCTGACCAAATGAAAAATGGTGTATCGATTGCAGAATGACATGTTTATGGATCTAATTTCATTTTACTAGTCCTTTAAAAATGCGACTTCTGTAAGGATTCATCTGTTGAATATACTCAAAGTGGTGAAGGGTATCATATAGTCGGCCCCGTCCGACTTTACTACTTTCCTTACTGGGTTTTTATTGTCATTTCCCATGGCTCAAAAATAAATGGTTGAATTTCTATATTACATTTAAAGAAATATATTTCCACAGTTAAATAAATGCTATGAAGTGATCTTACCAAAAAAAAAAGTTTCTAAATTTAGCATTATTTTTTGGCATTTTTTTATATTTTTTAGCATTTTTTCAATGAGGTTTTAGCTGCAACTTTTTTTTTGATCTGGTCACACTGGTTGTAGTCATTGTCACCGATAATACAAAAACTAAAACGGGACAATATTTGAATGTGGAAGATACTCATTTTAAAACTGATTTATATAACAGGGAGGTTCGAAATTTGGGAAATGATTGAAGAAAAACTGCATTAATTATGTTTTGAAACCCACATTGTAGCAACCGTTTCAGGTGGGGCGAACGTTATGAGCAAATTTATTCTGAATGTCCTATAGAAGGGTTATTTTGCTGGAATCATTATTATTGTTGATGCTGTCTTGAAAACATTGTGAGATGAACAAACTTCCATCGTCTATTCAATTTCACAGATATTATAAAAAGAAATAAGTGACCGACGTGACTTAAAATTTATATCTCAACTAATGATTTAGATAGTTTGGGGAATACAGATTACAGATGTGCCAAAAAAGTCGCAAAGGTGTGTGCTGAAGACATCTAGGTTTTCAATTAAGTGTAATCTGCTCATCTAGTAGCGATGAAGATACATGCAAAGGTATAAAGAGTTTGAATTTAAATTAAACCGCTAAAAGATCAAAACCTTGTCAGAGTAATAAAGAATAAAGAAAAAAGCTTTATATAAAGTGAATAAAAGTCCATAAAATGTGAGAGAATATTTTCAATTGTTGGACATTTTTACATCAACTTAAGAAGCAGTATATCAAGCAAACTGTTGAATCAAGCAACCTGTTCTTGATACAATGTTTTGCAAAAAACGTATTAAAATATTTCTATTTAAAAAGAGTTTCTAATTTTTATACCCTCCACCATAGTATGGAAGGTATATTAATTTTGTCATTCCGTTTGTAACTCATCGAAATATTCATTTCCGACCCTATAAAGTATATATATATTCTTGATCAGGTTAAAATTTTAAGATCTAGCCATCTCCCTCCGTCTGTACGTCTGTTGTAATCACGCTATCTTCTGAAGGAATTGAGATAGGGTGCTGAAATTTTGCATAGGGTTGCCTTCTGTCTGCAGACAGGTCAAGTTCGAAGATGGGATATATCGGTCCACGTTTAGGCATAGCTTCCATGTAAGGGTACCCCCCAATTTTCGTTATTTTGGGGTTCTTGAGCGCGTTTTTCAACCGAATTCACTGAAATTTGGTACATTGGGATCTTATTGATTACTAAATGTCTCCACAAAAAATTGTAAATATAGGTCCACTTTTTCTGGTAGCCCCCATATAACGATACCTCCGAATTTTGAGTATTTTGGTGGTTTTGATAGTATTTTTCCATCGAATTGGCTCCAATTAAATATTTTGAGTTCTTAATAGGTACCAAATCTCTCCGCAAAAAATTATGAATATAGGTCCATTTTTTCGGATAGCCCCCATACAAGGGTACCCTAAATTTTCGGTATTTTGGGGTTCATAAGCGCGTTTTATTCAACCGAATTCGCTGCAATTTGGTATTTTGTTATCGTATATGGTTAAAAATCTCCCCCAATAAATAATTATTATTCGCTCCATTTTTGGGGTAGTCCCCATATAACCCCCTTTTTATACCCTTCACCATACTGTGGTACAGGGTGTTATGTCTTTGTACATATGTTTGTAATAGGCAAAAGGAAACGAGATAGACATATGGTTCCTTTTGAAAATATGCATAGAATCACTTTCTGAGTGAAATTTTGCACAGCTCATTTATTTGGCCAAAGGACGAACTCTATTGAAATTGGAACAAATCGGTTCAGATTTAGATATAGCTCCCATATATGTATATATTCGTCCGATTTTAGGTAAATAGTTCACAAAAGTCCCTATATAACCTCGATTTGCACGAAACTCGGCATAATGTTCTGAATTAACAGCCTGTTTTTGTAAAATTCCAAACGAACGAATTCGAGTGACTTACGAACGGCTGACTCGAGAACGGCTGAACGGATTTTTCATATCTTAGTCTTGAAATGTTCGTGGAGCTTCAGGGAAGGTTTAAAAGGTGAGAAAAAAATCGAAAACCGCGAAAATTTTGCGAAAATATATTATGAAGCCTATTTGCATTTCCACGAATTTAGTATCGAGCTGTTATGATTGCACCACGTCGTAGTCGTTATTTTGAGATATTTTGGGCGAAAATTGGTAGCGTATCAATCTTTTAAGCTTTCATTTGTCAATTATTCAAAATTTTCAAAATATTTTATTTATTTTTTTCAATTGGATTGACATTGTATTGAAAATTTTTGAGAATACAAAAAATAATTGAGAAGTATTTCATTGAATGTACACGCGAGTATTGTATTTACACGTTTTCTATAGAATTCACGTAAGTTTTGGGACGAATGCAAGGATGGAATATCAGAAGACATTCTGAATCGAGTTCGCGTCCATTCACGGAATTCTGTGATGCCCTAGATTATTTTGGTTGAAAACAATAATAATAATAGTTCCATGTTGTTCCTAAAGTGTTGCTATGCCATTGGTAATATGAATCACAAAGAAAACTAATATAAGAAGACATTTTGAATTAAAATTATTATCTGCCTTATCTTTTCATTGCAAAATTCGACTATTAAACTTGAATGAGAACAACTAACTATAAACCAGGAATATAAAAATGCATAATAGGCATAATTTACCGGTGCCATTAACGGTCCTCCAAATGATTTTTTCCTTTTAAAAATTAAATAAATGAAGAGCAAACATAGTTTAGACATCAAAAGCCCAAATTGCTGAATATTACATGATATAAATTTAATAAATTTTTTTCTCAAATATGTTTATAAGACTTTCTGATATCGGTAGCCTAATATTAAGTAAGGTTTTTATAGGATGTCCTCAGTATATCGGTAGTTGACATGTTTGTAATTTTATTGTCAAACATTTAAAACGAAAGAGATCGAAATTTATAAATATTTGCAATTTAACACATACAATGCTATTACTCCTAGGATGTTTGGTATAGAAAATGGGATATATTGGTAAACTAGCAATATAAAAAATGCATAATACCTAATGTGAAGGATATACCAAAACCTCTGTCAAAAACATAACATAGAGTCTCATGATGTTGCCAATTTGTTTTAAAAATACATGCTTTACATATCATTCACCGATTTATAAAATGAGGAAATCTAATAACAAGTAAAGACGTCTGTAAGTTCGACCGAACCAAACTTTTATACAAGTAGTCGTTCGGGACTGGGCTACCACTATATGAAGGATATCTTAAAAAATAGACCGATATCGATAACTTTTGTAAGAGGGTTTGTTACCCAATGGGAACTCAATGTATATTATTACAGCCAATTGGGTTAAAAAGTGCCTAAACTCCCCAACACTAAAACATTAAAAAGTGAACAATTATTCTTAATTTTTGTTAGAAAGATTTGCTACCATATCGACGCCTCCGAACCATAGTATGGTAAGTAGACTTAGCATGTTTTAAAGTTCTTCACGTTTTTAGATACAACGGTCCTTAATTTAAATTCACTGAAATTTTGGTAATCATCGGCCAATCCAAACCAAAGTATAAGCAATAATGTACTTGGCATGGCACGTACGTTTAAAGAAACTTCCATACTTTGAAAGCTTCTACTGAAAAACTCACTTTTCAGACTTAGCATACTATGGGTCGGAGGCGTCGATAAGAGAATTCAAAATAATAAATGATAGCCGAATTAACCAAACACCCCAAAATACAGAATAAGGGGAGTACCATTATATGGGGGCTATTGTAAAAAGTGGGTCAATATCGCCATTTTTTGTAGGGAGATTTGCTACACAATGGAAACTGAAAGTACCCCAAATTCCGAATATTGGGGGCACCTTTATATGTGGGATTATCCTTAAACTTGGGTCAATATTAATGTTATTAGTAATAAGGTTTGCTATATATCGAAAACCAAAATGCCAAATTACAGACAATTTGGTTGAAAAACATGCCCAACATCCCCGATATATCCAAACAATCAATCTAGGTTGCAAAGGGAATGGCAAATTTAATATACACTTCACCATATGGTGAAGGGTATAAAAAGCTTACTTAATATTGTGCTACCGTCATGTGGAAGTCGTATAAAATATTGGGAAAAAATTAATTATATGCGACAATTCCGGCTCTTGATGACGAACTTATATATCTTTACTCAAATTAATGTTTTCATGAATTCAGTTATTACAAAAAGTATATCCCCTGAAACTTTAGAAGCGATAACATCGTTTATGGCAAGACAACGTTTACCGGGCCCGCTAGTATATATATATATATATACATATATCTATATATATAAAAGAGCTTAGTGTTAAGTGATTGAGTGACTGACAGATCATCGCCCAGACGAAACGGCTAAAGCTAGAAGCTTGAAATTTTGAGTGTGGGTTGGTGTTGGTGTGTAGGCGTGAGATAAGGCTGGGTTTTTGGAAATTCGAACTAGAACGGTACGAAAAGTACTAAAATGTACCAAATATGGTACTAGAGCTAGAATTCTGAAATTTGGAATGTGGGTCACTGATGTAAAGTTAGGAAGATGTACAAAAGCGTTTTTGGAAATTCGTACTAGAACGGCACGAAAAGTACTAAAAAGTACTAAATGTGATACCATTTGTATTTGGCGAACCGGTAGAGCTAGAACTCTGAAATTTGGATTGGTGGTCTCTGAGTGTAGGATATATGTACCAACGGGTTTTTGGAAATTCGAACTATAAATATCCGAAAAGTACAAAAATGTACTTAATTTTGTACAATTTCGTACCATGTGAATTGATAGAGCTAAAAACTTGAAATTTGGAATGCGAATTAGGGATGAGATGTAGAGTCCATTTAAGGAGATGGTTTTGAAAGCGTGTACTCATGTGTACGAAAAGTACTATATGATACTATATTTGGTACAAATTTAATTTGGAGATACAAATCGAGCTGGAATCCTGAAATTTGAAATTAACATTACCGTCGGAGTGTAGGATTGGGAATGTACGTAGTTTTGGAATTTTTTTACCCAGTTTCAGTAATTTATATTCATGGGTACTAAATGGTACTAAATTTGGTACAATTTGAATTTTATGCGAACCAATAGAGCTAGAATCATGAAATTTGGAGTCAGGATCACTGTTGGGGTGTAAGATCGAGATATGTAGGAAGTTTTAAAATCTTTTACTAATGTGTACTAAATTTGGTACAATTTGAATTGTGGGTGAACCGATAGAGTTGGAATCTTAAATCATGGATTCAGGATCACTCTGGGGGTGAAATTTTGGGTTAAGTGGGACGTTTTGGAAATTCGTACTACTGTGTACTAAATTTGGTACAATTTGAATTGTGAGTGAACCGAAAGAGTTGTAATCCTGAAAGTTGGATTTAGCATCTCTGTTTGGGGTAAGTAAGGAGTTTTCGAAATTCGTACTACTGTGTACTTAATATCGTACAATTTGAACTGTAGGTGAACCGATAGAGTTGGAATCCTGAAACTTGGATTTAGGATCACTGTGGGGTGTAGGATTGGGAATCATTAAATGTGGACCTAAGGTTGTTATTGGAGTGCATGACTGAGGTATTTTTGGAAATTTGTACTTTGGGTACGACAACCAAAAAATTTGGTACAATTTGGACTTTGGTGAACGAGTAGAACTCGAATCCTGAATGTTGCAACTTAGGTTACTCTGGGAGTGTAGGAAAAGTACAGAATGGTACCAAATATGGTACAGTTTAGTGAACAGATAGAGCTGAAATTCTTAAATTTGGACTTACGATTGAAAGCAGGTTTGGAATATTGAGATTGGTTTGGTTATGGGACGAAAAGTGCGGAATGGTTTCACTCAGAGCTGAAATTCTTAAATTTGGACTATCTGAAAGAAGGATTGAGGTACATTTGGAAATTTGTACTTATGAGTACGAAAACCACTAAATTTGGAACAATTTGGACTATGGTGGAAGAAAATTCACTAAATTTGGAATAATTTGAATTTGGTTAACGGAGAGAGCTGGAAACCTAAAATTTAGAATGTTGGTCATTGACAGAGAGTTAGAAAGAAGGACCAAAGGGTTTTTGGTATTAAATTTAGTGGAGGTGACGGTATAGAGGTAGTCTTGAAAATGTATAATTATGTGTTCGAAAAGTTCTAAATGGAATTACATGTGGAACCTGTACGTTTTTTCCTAAAGTGTGGATTTCGGAAAATAGTGCTTATGTGTATGAAGAGTACTTAATGGTAATAAACTTGATATTAAATGTAGGAATAGAGGTGGAATTCAGAACTATACGTTTTTGCTAAAGTCTGGATTTCGGAAAATAGTGCTTATGTGTATGAAGAGTACTTAATGGTAATAAACTTGATATTAAATGTAGGAATAGAGGTGGAATTCAGAACTATAGTACAACTAATTATACGGTATTCACGATTTCCATAAGAAATATTTTTTTATTCCCTTTCCGCATACGAAGTAGCGGGTACTTTGCTAGTATATATATATACATGACAAATTCATAAAAGATATATATATGCGGGTTTTAAAAGAATGAATAAAAATCAACATTAAGGTCTGTCAATAATCTATATAAATTAAATTTAAATACATACATTAAAGTTCATGATGCAAAAAAGTATAAAGTATATAAAACTAGCATATACCCGCTACTTCGTCAGCGAATGTGGGAAGTATTTAAAACCCAATACCAACCAATATTAACACTTTTAAAACCGTTTAGTACCAATGTTCTCTTATAGTACTCAACCAAATTTCAAATATAGCTTCACCCAAATCCAAATTAAGTACCAGTTAGTAAACATAAATATATAAATTGTCATAACTTCCTACATTAACATACGAATTTCCAACACTTCCCACATACCCCAATCTTAATTTCAAATTTCAGGATTCTATCGGTTCACCTAAATCCAATTTGTTTCAAATTTAGTGCCATTTAATACACATAGGTACAAATTTGCATTACTACCTACATCATGCAATCCAATGAAAATCTTATTACTCAATTTCAAGATTTCAGCTCTATCGGTGAAATTTTAATCCAAACTGTGCCAAATCAAGTGCCATTTAGTATACATTTCCAAAACTTCCTACATACCCCATTCGAACCCCCCAACAGTGATCCTAACCACCATTTGGTACCATTTAGTAAACATTATTACGAATGTCCAAAACTTTCTACATAGCCCAATACTACACCCCGACAGTGATCCTAACTTCAAATTTCAAGATTCTAGCTCTATCGGTTTACTCAAATCCACATTTGGTACTATTTTGAAACTGTAACCCAAACTGTAACCCTAACTCCAAATTTCAGGATTCCAGCTGTATTGGTGCACCAAAAATTTAAATTGTACAAAATTTAGTACACATTTGTACGAATTTTTAAAACTTCCTACATACCCCAATCCTACACCCCCACAATGATCCTAAATCCAAGTTTCAAGATACCAATTCTATCGGTTCGCCCACAATTCAAACTGTACAAAATTTAGTACAAAGTAATACAAAATTTCAACACTTCCTACATACCCCGGTCCTACACCGCACAGTGATGCTAAATCCATGTTTTAGGATTCAAACTCTATCAGTTCACTCACAATTCAAATTGTACCAAATTTAGTACACAGTAGTACTAATTCCCAAACTTCTTGCATACCCCAATCCTACCCCCCACACTGATCCTAAATCCAAGTTTCAGGATTCCAACTCTATCGGTTCACCCACTATTTCAATTTTACCAAATTGAGTACACATTAGTACAACTTTTTAAAACTCTCTACATATCTCAATCTTAAACCTCAACAATGATTCTGACCCAAATTTCATGATTCTAGCTCAATTGGTTCACCTAAAATTCAAATTGTACCAAATTTAGTACCATTTAGTACGAATTTAACCCAAACCAACACCCCCACAGTGCTCTAAAATCTAAATTTCAGGATTCCAACTCTATCGGTTCACCCACAATTCAAATTGTACCAAATTTAGTACACAGTGGTACGAATTGCCACAACTTCCTACTTAACTCAAACCAACACCCCCACAGTGATCCTAAATCCAAGTTTCAGGATTCCAAATCCATCGGTTCACCCACAATTAAAATTGTACAAAATTTAGTACACATTAGTACAAATTTTTAAAACTCCCTACATATCTCAATCTTAAACCTCAACTATGATCCTGACTCCAAATTTCATGATTCTAGCTCAATTGGTTCACCTAAAATTCAAATTGTACCAAATTTAGTACCATTTAGTATGAATTTCAAAAACTTCCAACTTAACCCAAACCAACACCCCCACAGTGCTTCAAAATTTAAATTTCAGGATTCCAACTCTATCGGTTTACCCACAATTCAAATTGTACCAAATTTAGTACACAGTGGTACGAATTTCCAAAACTTCCTACTTAACTCAAACCAACACCACAATCCTATACTCCGACGGTAATGTTACTTTCAATTTTCAGGATTCTAGCTCCATTTGTACCTCCAAATCAAATTTGTACCAAATATAGTACCATATAGTACTTTTCGTACACATGAGTACACGGTTTCAAAACCATCTCCTTATATCGACCCTACTTCCCAACCCTAATTCGCATTCCAAATTTCAAGTTTTTAGCTCTATCCGTTCTCATGCTACAGAATTGTACCAAATTTAGTACATTTTCGTACATTTCGGATAGTTGTAGTTCGAATTTCCAAAAACCCTTTGGTACATCTATCCTACACTCCATCAGTGACCCTCAATCCAAATTTCAGAGTTCTAGCTCTACTGGTTCGCCAAATACAAATGATATCATATTTAGTACTTTTTAGTACTTTTCGTACCCTTCTAGTACGAATTTCCAAAAACCCAGCCTTATCTGTCACATTTGGGCCAAGAGTGACCCTCACCCAAAATTTCAAGATTCTAGCTTCAGTCGTTTCGTCTGGGCGTTGATGAATCGTTAAATCAGTCAGTCAGTCAATCACTTTACTCTTTTATTAGTTAGTAGTACTAGCGGGCCCGGCAAACGTTGTCTTGCCATAAACGTTGTTTTCCCTTCTAAAGTTTCAGGGGATATACATTTTTTTGCTGTAAATGGTTTTATCGGTGCTTAATTTACATAACTTGCCTAAATTTAAGTGATTTTTTAAAAATACTTTCAAAAAAATGCAGTAAAATAAAAAAATCACACAATTTTTTAATTAGGTGGCCAATTCATAGTCGGTGTATTTTCAAAAAACAAAAAAAAAAACCGTTATTTATGGAAAAATTGCATGCAATAATTTTCTATTTTGACACTACATCTCTTAAGTGCAGTATATCGAAGTGTTCTGAATTAAAAAAAAATTACAAAAAATACTTCAAACGAATCGAGAACTGATAACAAATGTTAACCACAATAAATGTTTTGATTACGTGACCACCACTGTATATGTTCGTCCGATTTTAGGTACATAATGTACCCAAGTCCCTATATATCCTTAGATATGCACGAAATTTGGCATAGTATACTGAATTAAGTCTAGAACGATGTGTTAAATTTTATGAAAATCGGTTCAGATTTAGAAATAGCTACCATATATATTGTCGTCCGATTTTATGTAAATGTTGCACCAAAGTCCCTATATATCCTTCGATTTGCACGAAATTTGGATTTTTAAGTAAATGAAGAACTTAAAATGTGTCCGAATGCACAAAACATACTGAAATAAGTGTTACCTAACATGTGCCAAGTTTCGATGAAATCGGTTTAGATTTCGATATTTTGCTTTAAATTTATTTACATAATTTTGTTCCGTTGCACTATAGGTAATTTGGACAGTTTTTTAGCAAAAAGTCATTTTCTCAATTTTGGAAAATAATATCTTTTTTATGACATTAAAAAGAAAACATGTCAAAATTTATGATTGTTGGCGTGATACCGTGTAGCAGTGAAACCCCAAAAATAAAGAAAAGAAAAACGAAAGATAATTTAGTAAATATTTTCAATCTTTATTGTAAAGTAGGTGGGTTTCGTGAGAAACAAGACTTTACCTTAGCGTGTGTTAACTACGATAGCGAGAGATGTTTTAGCAACGAAAGCGAGAATGTAAGTGTTTACTCTACGAAAGCGGAAAAGCAAGTTTAATCGACGAGAGTTAGAAAGCAAGTGATGTTGCGATGGGCAAGAAAGCTACAGCAAGGCCGTGATCAACAACTACGACCACAGCATTGGAAAGCGCCTATCTGCATCCGAACTAAGCGAATGTGGCTTCCAGGAGATATAGCAGAAGAGAGCGAAACTCTCCCCTACAATCCGAACTAGGCGAATGAGGCTCCTGGAAGATATGCAGAGAAGATTTCCCCATTGGGCTCCGAAGAGCGGCCAATTAAAGTGGTTAATTGTAATGCTGTAGAAGGGGAAACAATGTATCGAACATATACATTGCCGTAAGCAATATATCGAACTTAAACAATGATTCTTTATTTTTTTTTTTTTTTTTGTTCGCGGAAAAGTTTAATCTTCCTATGACATTTGGTCCATCATGACAAATGCATGCAAAATAACTAATTTTCTTTTTTAATTTGACGCATTTTTCGTCCATATTGCTGTTATTGCCAACATGACGTGAGGGGACGTTGTAAACAACAATATGTTTCTTTGCTATTATTTCTTTCATCAAACCAAATATCTAAAATTTTATTGTTTTTTATTCTGAAGTTCTCTACAAAAAACGGATATATCTTAAAAAACGCAAAAAATCGCAATTTGAGACCTATTGGAATCGATTAGAAGGCTTTTATTTATATATAGTTGTCAAAAGATCAGACAAATTTAAACATTTTAGTAAAAGTCTACCTAAAATGACTTATGTGTAAAAAATAAACACATTTACTTTATTATAGTCAACTATGTAAATTTTGAATCGCTACACAAACGTATTAACAAATATTATATATTAAATAAACAGCATACACCACCGTTAATACTTTCAATGTTTAATTTTTATGTTTATGCTTTGTATTTAGCGGTCATAACCGTTTTAAAATACGCCTTGATTTTTAAAATTTTTATATTTTTAATTTTTTTTTCTTTAATGTAAAGTTTGGCCACGATTACAACCGCTTTTATGACACTTTTACGCAAAAAAAAATACAGAATCATAAATTTTGACATATTTTCTTTTTAATGTCATAAAAAAATATATTATTTTCCAAAATTGAGAAAATGACTTTTTGCCTAAAAAACTGTAAAAATTACCAATAGTGCAACGGGACAAAATTATGTAAATAAATTTAAAGCAAAATATCGAAATCTAAACCGATTTCATCGAAACTTGGCACATGTTAAGTAACACTTATTTCAGTATGTTTTGTGCATTCGGACACTTTTAAGTTCTTCATTTACTTAAAAATCAAAATTTCGTGCAAATCGAAGGATATATAGGGACTTTGGTGCAACATTTACATAAAATCGGACGACAATATATATGGTAGCTATTTCTAAATCTGAACCGATTTTCATGAAATTTAACACATCGTTCTAGACTTAATTCAGTATACTATGCCAAATTTCGTGCATATCTAAGGATAGGGACTTGGGTACATTATGTACCTAAAATCGGACGAACATATACAGTGGTGGTCACGTAATCAAAACATTTATTGTGGTAAACATTTGTAATCAGTTCTCGATTCGTTTAAAGTATTTTTTGAAAATTTTTTAAATTCAGAACACTTTGATATACTGCACTTAAGAGATTTAGTGTGAAAATAGAAAATTATTGCATGCAATTTTTCCATAAATAACGGTTTTTTTTTTTTTTTTTTGAAAATACACCGACTATGAAGTGGCCACCTAATTAAAAAATTTTGTGATTTTTTTATTTTACTGCATTTTTTTGAAAATATTTTTAAAAAATCACTTAAATTTAGGCAAGTTATGTAAATTAAGCACCGATAAAACCATTTACAGCAAAACATTTTTGAAAAAATCTGTAAAATCTATCAAAATTGCCAAAAATTTCTACAGTACACCTAACAATCAGAAAATCACCCTTATTATAGAAAATAAAGGTCCGAATACACCAGAAATTGCTATAATTAGTAGAAAATAATAAATAAATCTCAAAATAAATAAATATTTAAAATAATAACTCAAAAAATGGGAATTTTACTTAAAGGAACGATTCAGCTTCGATAGCCTTAATTGAAGAAGCCCGGAATATTTTTGCCGTATGTGAGAAAATATCAATTGATATTGGCATTTATTATATCAAATCGATTGTTCGAGTAGTACAGAATATATTTTATCAAAAAATATATCAGTTACAACGAAACGAACAGAGATCAACGCCTATGTTGACGAGTAAAATTTTCTTGTACACAGCGATATTTTCTCACATACTGCAAAATTTTCGGGCCTTCTTCAATAAAGGCTATCGAAGTTGAATCGTTCCTTTAGGTTAATTCCCATTTTTTTTTTTTTTTGAGTTATTATTTCAAATATTTATTTATTTTGAGAATTACTTATTGTTTTTTACTACACCTTTTTCAAATGTTATTCCAAACATTTCAAATGCAATTCGAGAATTTCATTTGCAATTCGAAAAATCAATTTGCAAATCATAACATTTCAGTTGTAAGTCGAGTATTTAATCGGCAATTCACAACAATTCATTTGTAATTTTAATTCAAATGTAATTCAAAAAATTCATTTGTAATTTGTATATTTTTATTTGAAATTCAATGAATTCAATTCTTAACATTTTATTTCAAAATCGAATAAAATAAATAAATTGAACAATAAGTGGTGTAGAATTTTTTTATGTAGTGAAAAATAGTATTAAGAAACAAACTAATATATATATATATATATATATATATATAGGGAGAGGGGGGCACCTTTGAACACTTTTTGCTTTCAAGCCTTATAATTTTTTTTATTTTATAATTTTTGGTTTCTTATAAATTTTAACTTATAGGTACATATGTAACCTTTAAAATGAATATACATATGACATACTATAAGCTTGATATATTTTTTATTACTGTTTTAATGGACGAACTCAAAGTGTTCAAAACTGCCCCCCAGAGGGGCAGCTTTGAACAGGGGTTGGCATATTTGAACGACATGGTTTTTTACAGTGTTTATGTTCAAATATGTATGTATTTTATTCATACATATCAGAAATGCATTAATTCATTAAAAAATGTATAAAAAATTTTCAAAATTTAAAAAATTTAGATCAAAAGTTATTAAAACATAAAATGACTTAAAAACAAAAATTAATATGATGAAAAATACAGTTAATTTTGTAATCTTATTAGCCCATTTGAAATTTGGAGAAATCGAAGCCAAAAGTTAAAAATTCCTTTTTTTACTCGAGTTTAATGGGCATGTTCAAAGGTGCCCCACCCATGGCATTTTACGGAAATTTAAAATAACTTTTTTTGTAATAAATATATATGAAAAAATTACATTAGTTATGTTTGAAATGATTGTTGGAATGCAAAAAATTTGTTTGACGAAAGAAAACTATCACAGAAATGTTCCTGCGCCCTTACAACCAAATGAATAAAAGTTTACAATGACACTGAGAAAACATAGTCACCCATGCACAATTTTTCGACAACTGAAAAAGCAAGCCAAAGTGGTTTACGCATATAGAGAACAAGATTGCCATGTACAAAAATGCGGTTGCGGGTCGGAAAAATATTAAACCAAGATTTTATGGGTGCTGTTTAAAGGTGCCCCACGTTCAAAGGTGCCCCCTCTCCCCTATATATATATACATATATATATATATATATATATATATACGCATATAGAGAACAAGATTGCCATGTACAAAAATGCGGTTGCGGGTCGGAAAAATATTAAACCAAGATTTTATGGGTGCTGTTTAAAGGTGCCCCACGTTCAAAGGTGCCCCCTCTCCCCTATATATATATACATATATATATATATATATAATGAATATACATATGACATACTTTAAGCTTGATATACATATTTTATTACTGTTTTAATGGAGGAAGTCAAAGTGTTCAAAACTGCACCCCCAGGGGGGCACCTTTGAACAAAGCTTGGTATTTTTGAACGGCATGGTTTTTAACAGTGATTATGTTCAAATATATATGTATTGTATTCATATATATCAGAAATGCATTTATTTATTAAAAACTAGCGGGCCCGGCAATCGCTGTCTTGCCATAAACGTTGTTTTCCCTTCTAAAGTTTCAGGGGATATACTTTTTGTAATAATTGAATTCATGAAAACATTAATTTGAGTAAAGATATATAAGTTCGTCATCAAGAGCCGGAATTCACCATATGGTGAAGTGTATATTAAATTTGCCATTCCCTTTGCAACCTAGATTGATTGTTTGGTAATGTAAATGGGATATATCGGGGATGTTGGGTATGTTTTTTAACCAAATTGTCTGTAATTTGGCATTTTGGTTTTCGATATATAGCAAACCTTATTACTAATAACATTAATATTGACCCAAGTTTAAGGGTAATCCCACATATAAAGGTGCCTCCAATATTCGGAATTTTGGTACTTTCAGTTTCCATTGTGTAGCAAATCTCCCTACAAAAAATGGCGATATTGACCCACTTTTTACAATAGCCCCCATATAATGGTATTCCCCATTATTCTGTACTTTGGGGTGTTTGGTTAATTCGGCTATCATTTATTATTTTGAATTCTCATATCGACGCCTCCGAACCATAGTATGCTAAGTCTGAAAAGTGAGTTTTTCAGTAGAAGCTTTCAAAGTATGGAAGTTTCTTTAAACGTACGTACCATGTCAAGTACATTATTGCTTATACTTTGGTTTGGATTGGCCGATGATTACCAAAATTTCAGTGAATTTAAATTAAGGACCGTAGTATCTAAAAACGAGAAGAACTTTAAAACATGCTAAGTCGACTTACCATAATTTGGTTCGGAGTCGTTGATATGGTAGCAAATCTTTCTAACAAAAATTAGGAATAAATGTTCACTTTTTAATGTTTTAGTGTCGGGGAGTTTAGGCACTTTTTAACCCAATTGGCTGTAATAATATACATTGAGTTCCCATTGGGTAACAAACCCTCTTACAAAAGTTATCGATATCGGTCTATTTTTTAAGATATCCTTCATATAGTGGTACCCCAGTCCCTAACGTCTACTTGTATAAAAGTTTGGTTCGGTCGAACTTACAGACGCACAGTGGGAAAAAATGCAGATCTAGCGCGCAGAAAATAAAAGATGTTTTACTATATGTTTATCGATATTTTGGATAAGAATAGATTTAGAAGGACAGTTTTAATTATTTTATGAAAAAAATTGGCAATTTTTTTTTATTAACCCATTAAGCGCCGATTTTTTTTAGAAAAACTTAATTTTTTTTTAGGTGAAAATTATTTTTTTGATGCAATTGAAATATTTTATAACAAGCAACATTTTTCGTTATAAGTAATAGCACTCCTAAAATGGGAGCTTCTTTTAAAAATTCCGAAACATTTGGAGGGTAAAAAGTGGGTTAAGGGCAAACACTATTGTTATTATATATATATATATCTTTATTATTGTTAATATTACATATCTAAAACAATAAACTATATATATTACAAAAATTTAGGCGTTACTTATTAAATACTAATCACATTCAGAATCCGAGTTTGGATCTGAATTAGTTGGTAGCATTGGATCCTCCAGTAGTTTAAGGACTTCTTCAGATAGTGGCTCACTATATCGATGGTTAAGAGATGTACTACGAGACAAACTTGATATTTTTGGATCAGAAGAAAATAGCAACCTATTGAAAAGATCCCTCATTGTTTCCTCACGACTAATTTTTCTGGTGTACAGTTCCCTGTAGTTCCGAAAGTCCTTATTTCTGGATTCCATGGCTTCTTCAGACAACATTCCTTACATCAGCCAATTTCCATACTGACGCTCCATTTGCTTTTTGTTCCTTCTGGCGACCATCCATTTCGTTTTAAATCGCGTACATAGCGTGGTAACTGTTTGACAAATCCCTTTAGCGTTTGCATAATCGGTAGCATTAACTCCAAGTCTATTTAATATATATTCTTTTACATCAGAACCATTTGTAGATTTTAGCCAAACTTCAAAGAGCTCTCTGTACAAAATTGACATTTTTCCACTTCATTTGTTTAAGAACTAAAATAAATCGCTATTCACTTGTTTATAACTTGTATAATCCCGTTCTTTGACACTTATTGAATGAGAAAAATTTTTGAATGAACATTTGTTAAATGCGGATTTTTCATTCATTGGTAGAAAAATCTATAAATAGTATGTATTTTTGCATTCATAGGAAACTGATACCTGTATCCGACCCTAACGAAATTCGTATGACAAAGTCATCCGAAGTCATGTCAGTCATTGGAAACCCCATAACAGGTATAGTCCATAAACTCCACCTCCACGAAAATCATAAATATAGGTAAAACAGTGTATATATGAATGTTACACCAATGATATTTTTCCAGGGTTCATAAAGTGGACCCTTTACCTGCGGTATTTTAGAAGACTCTTACAACCGATTTCGTTGTAATTTCAATTTTTATTTAGAAATACATATTCAGTGCATGAGTTTAAAATCAACGTTTGGAGCAGCTTACTTAAATACCCTCATTTTCATACTTACACCCAGAACTCTGAAACATGAGGATGGACATTTTTAACATGTTTTTTCTTATCTGCTATGCTGTGATCTATTCCAAGTCATACTTGATGAATTATATCAAAAAAATTCACAAAATTTTAATTTTATTTGAACAAAACCTTTAAAAAGCTTCCTACACCAAATTGGCATTTTTCAATAAAATTGTCATAAATCCGAGAGTCGCAGGAAAAAAATTAGTATGATGTTCTAGACAGACACACAAGAAAAATAAAACAAAAATCAACGCTGAACTGCACTCCATACTAAACCCCTATTTTAATTGAAACACCTAAATTAAAATAACTTATGGCTTATATAACTATACCATTTAATTAAATACCAATACTATATATGAAAAATGGACAAAATTTTATAATAATATATTCACAGAATGCACACGACCATCGCAATTTTATAGCTAAAAATACCATTTTTAACATTGGAAAAATTTTCTATTTTAAATGTACCGGTATTCCGTTCTAGCTTATTAATTCGGATTATTTTATACGGACTTAAGTACACTCAACACTCTACTTTAAAACTGCATTAATGTTTTAAATTTTCCTTCAACTTCATTTTTTTTATTTTCTGCGCGCTAGATCGGTATTTTTTCCCTCTGTGAGACGTCTTTACTTGTTATTAGATTTCCTCATTTTATAAAACGGTGAATGATATGTAAAGCATGTATTTTTAAAACAAATTGGCAACATCATGAGACTCTATGTTATGTTTTTGACAGAGGTTTTGGTTTATCCTTCACATTAGGTATTATGCCCTTTACGCATTTTTTATATTGCTAGTTTACCAATATATCCCATTTTCTATACCAAACATCCTAGGAGTAATAGCAATGTATGTGTTAAATTGCAAAGATTTATAAATTTCGAGCTCTTTCGTTTTAAATGTTTGACAATAAAATTACAAACATGTCAACTACCGATATACTGAGGACATCATATAAAAACCTTACTTAATATTAGGCTACCGTTATCAGAAAGTCTTATAAACATATTTGAGAAAAAAAAATGATTAAATTCATATCATGTAATATTCAGCAATTTGGGCTTTTGATGTCTAAACTATGTTTGCTTTTCATTTATTCAATTTTTAAACGGAAAAAATCATTTGGAGGACCGTTAATGGCACCGGTAAATTATGCCTATTATGCATTTTTATATTCATGGTTGTTCTCATTCAAGTTTAACAGTCGAATTTTGCAATGAAAAGATAAGACAGATAATAATTTTAATTCAAAATGTCTTCTTATATTAGTTTTCTTTGTGATTTATATTACCAATGGCATAGCAACACTTTAGGAACAACATGGAACTATTATTATTATTGTTTTCAACCAAAATAAACTAGGGCATCACAGAATTCCGTGAATGGACACGAACTCGATTCAGAATGTCTTCTGATATTCCATCCTTGCATTCGTCCCAAAACTTACGTGAATTCTATAGAAAACGTGTACATACAATACTCGCGTTCTTAACAGCTCGATACTAAATTCGTGGAAATGCAAATAGGCTTCATAATATATTTTCGCAATTTTTTCGCGGTTTTCGAACACCAATTCATTTTTATATATATAGAAGATAGATAGAGGTTGCCAAAATTTCCAAAGAAAAGGCTGAATTCCGATTGGCAAGTTCTTGGTTAAGAAAATCCTTTTCCCACTTTTTCCAAACCTTGTTTCTGTAATGTTGTATCTAATTCTCTAAGAGTATAAACCACCTATTGGAGACAATTAACAATGAAATGGCAAATGTATACCACATGGTTGGTATGAGGCCGAACTTAACCACGCTCTTAGCGGTGTATATTGAACTTCCCTTTCGAAGATATAGATATCGTCGTAGTTGTATTTCACTTGCGGCATTCTGAAAGTGTTTCACTACCATTATCATTATGGTTTGGTAATTATTTCAATTACACTGTGCAACACAAAAAATAAGATTATGAAAGAGGGGCTAAAAACAAAGACACGTGTATCGGTGTTTTGAAAGTTTACGTCGGGATGTAACCTAAAAAGGCGGGGCAATATTCCCCCTTTTCAAGAATTTTGATAATTTTCGAATTATGATTTCATGAAATCCTTGCATTTTAGGTATATTTTGGTATTCAACCCTAAACCTAAAAGACCCCTTCAAAGGGGTCTTTTCGGTCCCCTTTTCCAGAAGTGATTGAAAACTCATTCAAAACTGGGTTAAAGCTGCTCAGAATATTCTACAGAAATATCCGCCATTAAGTTTTACTATAAGTCTCAGAATATACTAAAACTCCAAAATCAGCGTAACGTCAAAAATCTTAGAAAAACAAAAACTCATTTTAGGGTTAATATCGTAAATATTACAAGCTTTTACCCATTTTTCCCACAAGATGTCGTTTTAGAAAAATGGTGTAAGCGACAAAAATATTCTCCATCAATTTTTACTACAATAAATTCAACTGGTAATACTAAAATACACTTTCTAAAGATAAACAAGCATTTTGTACAATAACGAAAAATACACTAATAGTAACAAACTACATATGTAAAATTGATTTTTTTATTATTTCTATAGTTTCATCGAAAGGAATATGATTATACAGTTTATTATAGACATCACAAATCGAACGAAATGGATTGCTTAGTTCATAACTAGATTTTGCTAACGTAAGTTTAAGTGGAATATTACGTGATGGTACATTTATTTTTATTTCACCAACGAAATAACTTGAATCTATTTGGCCCCTTAACAACTTTGTAATGAATATAGCTCTAAGCATTAAACGTCTTCTCTCGAGTGTTGGAAGATCTATGACTTTTAATCTATTTTCATAGTGCTAAATTAACATTCCATGGTAAACGCCTAAGATTAAATAGGAGAAATTGTACTTGTACAGATTCTATTTCATCGGAATAACATTTATAGAACGGGCTCCAAAGTACACAACCATATTCCAAAGTTTAACTAGAGTGACAAAGAGCCTTTTGGTTACGTAAGGATCATCAAATTCTTTTGACCACCGTTTTATAAAGCGCAGCAATGATTTAGCCTTATTAACACAGGAATCAATATGTAAATGAAAAAGTAGTCGATTATCTAGGATAACACCCAAATCGACAAACGAGTCAACATTTTCTAATTTATAAGTTCCTATAGAATAATCACAGGGAATATGTTTGGTTCTGAAAAATTATAATTTTTTGCATTTCTTAAGATTTAGCGACATACCATTTATGCTACACCAATTTGCAAGGGAGTACAGATCGTTTTGCAAATATATACATTGATTTATAGAATTTAAATTTAAAAACATCAGCAAACATCAGTACTTTGGACGTTCTTATAGCTGATGGAAGGTCGTTTAGATACATAACAAACAATAAGGGTCCTAAATGACTGTCTTGTGGTACACCAGAGGAAACTTTTGCATTTTGTACAATAACGAAAAATACACTAATAGTAACAAACTACATATGTAAAATTGATTTTTTTATTATTTCTATAGTTTCATCGAAAGGAATATGATTATACAGTTTATTATAGACATCACAAATCGAACGAAATGGATTGCTTAGTTCATAACTAGATTTTGCTAACGTAAGTTTAAGTGGAATATTACGTGATGGTACATTTATTTTTATTTCACCAACGAAATAACTTGAATCTATTTGGCCCCTTAACAACTTTGTAATGAATATAGCTCTAAGCATTAAACGTCTTCTCTCGAGTGTTGGAAGATCTATGACTTTTAATCTATTTTCATAGTGCTAAATTAACATTCCATGGTAAACGCCTAAGATTAAATAGGAGAAATTGTACTTGTACAGATTCTATTTTATCGGAATAACATTTATAGAACGGGCTCCAAAGTACACAACCATATTCCAAAGTTTAACTAGAGTGACAAAGAGCCTTTTGGTTACGTAAGGATCATCAAATTCTTTTGACCACCGTTTTATAAAGCGCAGCAATGATTTAGCCTTATTAACACAGGAATCAATATGTAAATGAAAAAGTAGTCGATTATCTAGGATAACACCCAAATCGACAAACGAGTCAACATTTTCTAATTTATAAGTTCCTATAGAATAATCACAGGGAATATGTTTGGTTCTGAAAAATTATAATTTTTTGCATTTCTTAAGATTTAGCGACATACCATTTATGCTACACCAATTTGCAAGGGAGTACAGATCGTTTTGCAAATATATACATTGATTTATAGAATTTAAATTTAAAAACATCAGCAAACATCAGTACTTTGGACGTTCTTATAGCTGATGGAAGGTCGTTTAGATACATAACAAACAATAAGGGTCCTAAATGACTGTCTTGTGGTACACCAGAGGAAACTTTAATACTTTTGGAAAGGTTTTCATTAAATTATACTTTTTGGATGCGGTTTTGTAAGTATGAAGATATCCAATTCAAGAATATGGATGGGAAGCCTATAATATCGAGTTTGTACAGTAATAGTTTGTGTACGACAGTGTCAAAGGCTTTACTAAAATCTGTATAGATTACATCAGTTTGAAGTTTGATTGCATTGCCGTTATGAATGTAATTTGACAGCTCTAAAAAATTTGTTAATGTTGATTTACCAGTTGTAAAGCCATGTTGATAAGGAGATACTATAGTGGCAACTATATGGGATAATCTACGTGTGACTAGTAATTCAAAAAGCTTTGGTATATCACTAAATTTCGCAATCCCTCTGTAGTGTTCGATGTTACATCTACTACCAGATTTATGAAGGGGAATTATAAAACTAGATCTCCAAAATTGAGGAAAATATCCTAAAGATAAAGAAGCATTGAAAATATGAGTAAGAGGTAAATATAATTCATATGCACATGACATAAGAATACATGCTGGAACCTCGTCGGGACCTGGAGTTTTTGAGTTTTTTAAAGACCTTAGTACATGAGAAACCTCTTGCTCCGTGAGAAAAAAATGCTGAAAGTGGTTTATTTTTTCGATAACATAATTGAAGGGAGAGTTGTGTGAAAATTTAGAATAAGTGCTTTCAAAAAAATCGCCAAAATATTTGAAATTTCTGAACCATCAGAGGATTCTCTGCAGCCAAATTTCATACAGCTTGGAAATTCACGAACCTTACGTTTAGAGTTTACAAAATTATATTAAAGCTAGTTTTCATTCTATTTAAATAGTTTGAATAACTCCTGGAGTTTTCAAGATTATAGATATTCCTTGCCCTTAAGTAGTTAGCATAATTCAACGAGGAGTTACTTTGTTATACTTTTTATACAGCCTACTTTTAGAATATCGCAGTCGTTTCATCAGAATTGTTACTTGATATGGGGACAGATATTGAAAGCGCATCATGTAGCAGTTTATAAAACCTGGAAATTTGATCATCCATATCACCTTTTGCACTCCAATCAGTATTAAACAAAGTTTATTGAAGCAATGTTATGTTTGTTTTAGTAAAGTTCAATTTATTTTTTTTCGACTAAGTGCATTGTGACACTCGGTTTAAGCGGATTTGGTATGCAGGTCTTAGGCTGCGGCTTAGCTTTTTACGTAAATAAACATATAGAGTTTGGTACCAGTTATATAACCTTTGACCTAATAGTCAGGGGAATGACTCTTTAATTAATATTCATGATTTGGTACACTAGACAAGTTTTAAAAAATTTATAACAAATATTTTTTTATCTTTGATCTTTATTACTTATGTGTACACTTATTGTAATAAGGACAGAGATTTATAAATTGTAATTTTATAACTGATTACAAGTTGTATAAACTACTTTAGGTAAAAAGAGTTTTATTTCCTGACGGGAAACATAAAAATCCCAAAAAGACTTTTATTTTCTGACGGAAAAAATAAAAATCCCAAAAAGACTTATTTTTGACGGAAAAAATAAAAATCCCAAAAAGACTGTTATTTTTGACGGAAAAAATAAAAGTCCCAAAAAGACTTTTATTTTTGACGGAAAAAATAAAAATCCCAAAAAGACTTTTATTTTTGACGGAAAAAATAAAAATAATGTTTAACAGTTAAAAATCAGCGTTTATTTTTTCCGTTAAATAAATAAATAATTAAGTGGATTTTTTTATTTAGGTCACATAATAACAGTTATTTTTTACCTGATTTGATATAAGTTATAACCGTTACGGTCCCTGTTGGATTCTTTCCGCTTTAAATGCCAATATAAAATTTAATATCTGTTTTTGAATTCAAACGAAGTTAAATAAATGACAAGTTAAATTTAATTCTATTAATCGGATGTATTCCAAAATATTATACCATTATGCCATAGTTTAAATTGAACACCATATAGATTTCCACTTTAACGAGGTTTAGATGTTACACCTCTATGGCTTTTCCCTCCCCTTATTACATTTTTCAGTCAGCCATGGTATTTTCATGCCATTCATTTTTGAAAATTCCCCAAACGCAATCAAATCAGCTGCTATATAATTAATTTCCAACCCATTTTTAGTTTAGAAATCAATACATTTTGATTAAATATTAACAAGTTTTAAAAATTCATCAGATAAATAATGTTCATTTTTAATTTCGCTTTTTTATTAATTAAATTTATAAATTCAAATTTAGTTATTTTTCTTTTAAACAAATTTATTTAAATTTATAGGATTTTCAAATATTTTACACAATATTTTAATAGTAAAATTTCTTATTGTTTCTGATTAGAATACAATTTTTATACTATGTAATATATATATATATATATATATATATATTTGTAATTCTTCTAATAGCATGCAATTTTCTTTTTTTTTAACTTAAATTATTTATTATATATTATGTATATACAATTTCTTTTATTTATCTGTTTTTATATTTATATGTAATTTTAAATTAGCATTATTGATAATTATTTACCTTAGGTATCTTATTTTAAATTTTCATATTTCTTTCTTTAAAAATTATTTTTAGGTTATATTATCGTATATTATAGAATTTGTATATGCAAATTATATGTTTTCTCTAAGTATATATATTTTTTTATTTTTAATTATTTTAAATCATATTAAATTATGGTAGGATATTTTCGTGAATACCCTTAAAACGATATAACTGTAATACAATTACTAACGCCTTAAAATATTCTTTACAAAATCAAAATGGTTATGTAATTATTGTGAATGATGTAATCAATGTAATCACGTGGATCATTAGATTATGGTTCTATATTTATGGCAACTTTTGGGTTTGCGTTATAGCAAGTTTTTTGGTTTTGATACTCACTCATGTTTTACTTCTATTTTCCAAATCAGAGGATTTTAATTAATGGTCTGTGGGGTTTCTTTTAGGCTCATTTTGTTACTTCTGTGACCATAGAAATATGTTCGTGATATGTGGTGTATCCGCCTTTATTTTACAGCTTGTATTTGCTGATTGCCGCGGTTAAAAACACCAGCAAATAGTTTAGCTGTGGTATTTTTGGTTTACAACTATATTCTATGGGATATAATAAATATATTTCATATTTAAAGAAAATGATTTTTTTAAATATGTTAGAACTAGCGGGCCCGGCAAACGTTGTCTTGCCATAAACGTTGTTTTCCCTTCTAAAGTTTCAGGGGATATACTTTTTGTAATAATTGAATTCATGAAAACATTAATTTGAGTAGAGATATATAAGTTCGTCATCAAGAGCCGAAATTGTCGCATTTAATTAATTTTTTCCCAATATTTTATACGACTTCCACATGACGGTAGTACTATATTAAGTAAGCTTTTTATACCCTTCACTATATGGCGAAGTGTATATTAAATTTGCCATTCCCTTTGCAACCTAGATTGATTGTTTGGTAATGTAAATGGCATATATCGGGGATGTTAGGCATGTTTTTCAACCAAATTGTCTGTAATTTGGCATTTTGGTTTTCGATATATAGCAAACATTATTACTAATAACATTAATATTGACCCAAGTTTAAGGGTAATCCCACATATAAAGGTGCCCCCTATATTCGGAATTTGGGGTACTTCCGAACCATAGTATGCTAAGTCTGAAAAGTGAGTTTTTCAGTAGAAGCTTTCAAAGTATGGAAGTTTCTTTAAACGTACGTGCCATGCCAAGTACATTATTGCTTATACTTTGGTTTGTATTGGTATTGTATTACCAAAATTTCAGTGAATTTAAATAAAGGACCGTAGTATCTAAAAACGTGAAGAACTTTAAAACATGCCAAGTCTTACCATACTGTGGTTCGGAGGCGTCGATATGGTAGCAAATCTTTCTACCAAAAATTAAGAATAATTGTTCACTTTTTAATGTTTTAGTGTCGGGGAGTTTAGGCACTTTTTAACCCAATTGGCTGTAATAATATACATTGAGCTCCCATTGGGTAACAAACCCTCTTACAAAAGTTATCGATATCGGCCTATTTTTAAGATATCCTTCATATAGTGGTAGCCCAGTCCCGAACGACTACTTGTATAAAAGTTTGGTTCGGTCGAACTTACAGACGTCTTTACTTGTTATTAGATTTCCTCATTTTATAATTCGGTGAATGATATGTAAAGCATGTATTTTTAAAACAAATTGGGAACATCATGAGACTCTATGTTATGTTTTTGACAGAGGTTTTGGTATATCCTTCACATTAGGTATTATATATCCCATTTTCTATACCAAACATCCTAGGAGTAATAGCATGTATGTAATGTATGTGTTAAATTGCAAAGATTTATAAATTTAGAGCTCTTTCGTTTTAAATGTTTGACAATAAAATTACAAACATGTCAACTACCGATATACTGAGGACATCCTATAAAAACCTTACTTAATATTAGGCTACCGTTATCAGAAAGTCTTATAAACATATTTGACAAAAAAATTTATTAAATTAATATCATGTAATATTCAGCAATTTGGGCTTTTGATGTCTAAACTATGTTTGCTTTTTATTTATTTAATTTTTAAACGGAAAAAATCATTGGAGGACCGTTAACGGCACCGGTAAATTATGCATATTATGCATTTTTTATATTCCTGGTTTATATTTAGTTGTTCTCATTCAAGTTTAATAGTCGAACTTTGCAATGAAAATATAAGGCAGATAATAATTTTAATTCAAAATGTCTTCTTATATTAGTTTTCTTTGTGATTCATATTACCAATGGCATAGCAACACTTTAGGAACAACATGGAACTATTATTATTATTGTTTTCAACCAAAATAATCTAGGGCATCACAGAATTCCGTGAATGGACGCGAACTCGATTCAGAATGTCTTCTGATATTCCATCCTTGCATTCGTCACAAAACTTACGTGAATTCTATAGAAAACGTGTAAATACAATACTCGCGTGTACATTCAATGAAATACTTCTCAATTATTTTTTGTATTCTCAAAAATTTTCAATACAATGTCAATCCAATTGAAAAAAAATAAATAAAATATTTTGAAAATTTTGAATAATTGACAAATGAAAGCTTAAAAGATTGATACGCTACCAATTTTCGCCCAAAATATCTCAAAATAACGACTACGACGTGGTGCTATCATTACAGCTCGATACTAAATTCGTGGAAATGCAAATAGGCTTCATAATATATTTTCGCAAATTTTTCGCGGTTTTCGATTTTTTCTCACCTTTTAAACCTTCCCTGAAGCTCCACGAACATTTCAAGACTAAGATAAGAAAAATCCGTTCAGCCGTTCGCTTTAGCGAGACTAACGAACAGCAATTCATTAAATCTTTGCAATTTAACACATACATTGCTATTACTCCTAAGATGTTTGGTATAGAAAATGGGATATATTGGTAAACTAGCAATATAAAAAATGCGTAATGGGCATAATACCTAATGTGAAGTATATACCAAAACCTCTGTCAAAAACATAACATAGAGTCTCATGATGTTCCCAATGTGTTTTAAAAATACATGCTTTACATATCATTCACCGTTATATAAAATGAGGAAATCTAATAACAAGTAAAGACGTCTGTAAGTTCGACCGAACCAAACTTTTATACAAGTAGTCGTTCGGGACTGGGGTACCACTATATGAAGGATATCTTAAAAAATTGACCGATATCGATAACTTTTGTAAGAGGGTTTGTTACCCAATGGGAACTCAATGTATATTATTACAACCAATTGGGTTAGAAAGTGCCTAAACTCCCCGACACTAAAACATTAAAAAGTGAACAATTATTCTTAATTTTTGTTAGAAAGATTTGCTACCATATCGACGCCTCCGAACCATAGTATGGTAAGTCGACTTAGCATGTTTTAAAGTTCTTCACGTTTTTAGATACTACGGTCCTTAATTTAAATTCACTGAAATTTTGGTAATCATCGGCCAATCCAAACCAAAGTATAAGCAATAATGTA
This sequence comes from Musca vetustissima, assembly GCF_032173495.1. Taxonomy (NCBI): domain Eukaryota; kingdom Metazoa; phylum Arthropoda; class Insecta; order Diptera; family Muscidae; genus Musca; species Musca vetustissima. The sequence goes on from NW_026886106.1 coordinate 49,614, forward strand.
CTTGGCATGGCACGCACGTTTAAAGAAACTTCCATACTTTGAAAGCTTTTACTGAAAAACTTACTTTTCAGACTTAGCATACTATGGTTCGGAGGCGTCGATAAGAGAATTCAAAATAATAAATGATAGCCGAATTAATCAAACACCCCAAAATACAGAATAATGGGGAGTACCATTATATGGGGGCTATTGTAAAAAGTGGGTCAATATCGCCATTTTTTGTAGGGAGATTTGCTACACAATGGAATCTGAAAGTACCCCAAATTCCGAATATTGGGGGCACCTTTATATGTGGGATTACCCTTAAACTTGGGTCAATATTAATGTTATTAGTAATAAGGTTTGCTATATATCGAAAACCAAAATGCCAAATTACAGACAATTTGGATGAAAAACATGCCCAACATCCCCGATATATCCAAACAATCAATCTAGGTTGCAAAGGGAATGGCAAATTTAATATACACTTCACCATATGGTGAAGGGTATAAAAAGCTTACTTAATATGTGCGTCATGTGGAAGTCGTATAAAATATTGGGAAAAAATTAATTAAATGCGACAATTCCGGCTCTTGATGACGAACTTATAAATCTTTACTCAAATTAATGTTTTCATGAATTCAATTATTACAAAAAGTATATCCCCTGAAACTTTAGAAGGGAAAACAACGTTTATGGCAAGACAACGTTAAAATAATAACTCAAAAAATGGGAATTTTACTTAAGGGAACCCCACCCATTCTCGATTTTAATTTTTCAAGATTTTCAATGGGCTGGTAAATCAATACCAATGCCTGTTAAGGTTTGTAACTTTGCACATAAATAATTGAAGATTTAAAAGAGAAGAAAAATAATTTACAAAATATTTTTGTTATTGTTTTGTTGTTGTTTTTTGTAATAAAGAAAAGTCCTTATTTTTGATGGCGGGCATGATAACTCCTCACTGGAACATCGGAATCCGAAAATTCCAACGGTGTTAGAAAGAGTACATGTCTGGCTCTCGTATGAACTAGGATTATTGAATTAACAAAATGGCGACCTTTGAAAAAATATTTTTGGAAAATCACCGATTTTTGACCAAAAACCAAGTTAAAAAATAAGGAAGATCTTTACCGATTGGCTTTATCCTAGTTCATACGGGAGCTATACACTCCCAGAGAAACGTTCCAAATTTGGAACCGATTGGATTATTAGTTTTTGAGTTATCGTGCCCGCCATTCGCAAAAAAATGTTTAGAGAAAAACTAGTTTAAAGTTTGAGAAGCCCTTCAGCCGTCACTTGATGCTGACACAATAAATCGGCTATATCTTCAAGGGTTCTTCAGATTTTCACTTGAAATTTTGTAGGGACATTCTTTAATTAGTGTAGATTCGAATTATATCAACAAAAATTTTGACCCCAAGAATGGGGGGGTCCCCTTAAAGGAACAATTCAGCTTCGATAGCCTTTATTGAAGAAGCCCGGAATATTTTTGCAGTGTGTGAGAAAATATCAATAGATATTGGCATTTATTATATCAAATCGATTGTTCGAGTAGTACAGAATATATTTTATGAAAAAATATATACAACAAAACGAACAGAGATCAACGCCTACGTTGACGAGTAAAATTTTCTTGAAAATGACAATATTGTTTCAATATAATATTTTTTGAATAGAATAACTTCCACTTTTTATTGTTTTATTTGGTAGAATGAATCTTACTAAAATTGTCAATATCAGTTCACTCTTCTGTATTTTGGGGTTTTATCACATGTTAGAACAAAATTGGCTGTAATTTTATATTTTAGATGATCAGTGAGTACAAAATCTACTTACTAAAAAGTATCAATATTGATGCAAGTTTCCGGGTAGCACCCATATAATGGGGGGATACCATTATATGGTGGAGTACGTTCAAGTCTTGGAAGACAAATTCAGCGGGACAACCCTCGTTTTTCAGCAGGACAACGCGCCAGTTCATAAAAGTCGCCGTACTCAAGTATGGTTAAAATTAAAAAATATTAAAATTTCCGACCAGAATCCGATCGAGAACATGTGTGGAATCTTGACTCGTCGTATCTATGCAGAAAACCGCCAATACCAAACATTTTATCTCCAAGAAGTGATTATCGATGAATGGCGGTCAATCGATGAAGACTTGCGAAAAATTTTGATCAACAGTGTGATGGATAAAATTTTTGAACTTATGCAAAATAAGGGAGGCCCTACCCATTATTTATAAAAGTTATTTTATTTTATTTAAGTTTTAAAAAATAAATTTATCTAATTTTGTGAAAGTGCGTCTATAGTTACGCAACACCAGCAATTTTGAAAGTGCAGAATTCGGCGAAACCATAAATAATAAATTAATTATTTTTGTTGGATAATATGTAACTTCCACTTAATCTATTTTTGCCTCAAAGTAAAAAATTTACAGTTTGACAAATATTTGAAGTTTTGTGTTGAACATCAAAAATGCTCCTGTATGCCAGAAACTTTTACTTGTGAACAAAGCCGTTGTATCTGTTCGTTTCGTTGTGACTGATATATTTTTTGATAAAATATATTCTGTACTACTCGAACAAACGATTTGATATAATAAATGCCAATATCAATCGATATTTTCTCACAAACTGCAAAAATATTCCGGCCTTCTTCAATAAGTTGAATCGTTCCTTTAGGTTAATTCCCATTTTTTTTAGTTATTATTTCAAATATTTATTTACTTTGAGAATTATTTATTGTTTTCTATTAATTCTAGCAATTTCTGGTGCACTCGGACCTTTATTTTTATAATAAATGTGATTTTCTGAATGTTAGGTGTACTGTACAAATTTTTGGCAATTTTGATAGATTTTACAGTTTTTTTTTTTAATGTTTTTTTCTGTAAATGATTTTATCGGTGCCTCATTTACGTAATTTACCTAAATTAAATAGCTTTTTTAAAAATATTTTCAAAAAAATGCAGTAAAGTAGAAAACCACACAATGTTTTAAGTATGTGGCCACTTCAAAGTCGATGTATTTTCATAAAAACCTTTATTTATGGAAAAATTGCATGCAATTATTTTCTATGAATTAAAAAAAAAATCCAAAATACTTCAAACGAATCGAGGGCTGATCAAAAAATGTTTACCACAATAAATGTTTTAATTGCGTGACCACCACTGTATGTGTGACCTATACCTAACTCTGAATCGATTATCACAAAATTTAACACACATCGTTCTAGACTTAATTCAGTACGGTATGCCAAATTTCATGCATATCTAAGTATATATAGGGACTTGGGTACAAAATTTAACACACATTGTTCTAGACTTAATTCAGAACGTTATGCCGAGTTTCGTGCAAATCGAGGTTATATAAAGACTTTGGTGAACTATTTACCTAAAATCGGACGAATATATACATGGGAGCTATATCTAAATCTGAACCAATTTTTTTCAATTTCAATAGGGTTCGTCCTTTGGCCAAATAAATGAGCTGTGCCAAATTTCATCCAATGGGAATCAAAAATGCGACCTGTACTTTGTTAACATAAATACATGGACGGACGGACATGCGTAAATCGACTCAGAAAGTGATTCTATGCATATTTTCAAAAGGAACCATATGTCTATCTCGTTTCCTTTTGGCTGTTACAAACATATGCACAAAGACATAAAACCCTGTACCACAGTATGGTGAAGGGTATAAAAAGGGGGTTATATGGGAACTACCCCAAAAAAGGAGCGACAGAAGGCAACCCTATGCAAAATTTCAGCACCCTGTCTCAATTCCTAGCGTGATTACAACAGACGGCGGACGTCGCTTGTTGGAAAAAAGTAATATAATATATTTTTATATAAAATGTGAAACTATGTGTGCATATTTACAGGTTGGTATTGATAGCCACCTTGTCCAAGCAATTTCAAAGCAGCGGCCACTTTCATTGGAGTTGAAATTGCTGTGAATGCATTTGGAACGACGAGCGTTTAATAAATACATAAACGCATCATTATTGAAACGAAAATTTTGTATATAAATCTATAAAAATTAAATATTTGAAAACGTCTGTCACATAATTTTTACTTCTATTTTCATACCCGTGGCTACTTAGGGAGAGTATATTTGTCTTAAAATTATTTTTTTAATTCGTTCCTCAATTTTGTTTTTTAAAACACACTCGTACCACACAAAAATATGTTTGGCGTTTCCTTTTGTCATTCTTCGTTATTGTTTACTTTGTGGTGACAGTGTTGCCAAATTTTAGATTTAGTTTGTGAATGCGTTTGCGTGAGCGATACAGAGTACCAAATTGAACTCTTAACGCATTTAGCTTTCGCATCGCACTTGCTTTCGCAACGCAATACAGAGTAACCCCCCAGGTTGCTTGATTCAACAGGTTGCTTGATATATTGCTTCTTAAGTTAATGTAAAAATGGTCAAGGGTCACAGATGTTGCACATCTGTACATATTTTATGATGGGTTATTTTGTTATTATTTGGAAAAAATTTTATGATGCTGTTTACGAAAATGATTTTTTTATTGCTAATAATTATTATTAATAACTAGCGGGCCCGGCAAACGTTGTCTTACATAGCATTATAGTTGATGTATAAGTTACAAATATAATTCAATATAGCCCAATACATTGCTACTATCCTACGATATTTGGTATTGAAAATGTTAAATTTTAGTTCACTATTTAGGGTATATACGGTACCTCGCAGTATGAGAAATTGTAACGATTTTTTCAACAGAATTGGTTGTACTTGAGCAGAATTGTCCGTACCAAATATTATCAATATTGGCCCGTGTTTCGGGGTACCGCCTATATATTGGTAGCCCTAAACATTTCGTATTTTGAAGATCTTGGACACGGTTTTCAACAGCATTAATTTAATATAAGGGATAGTTCTTGAGCAGAAAATCTACAGAAAAGTATATTGGCCCAAGTATATTTGGTATTTGGCTGTAATTTTATATCTTGAATGATCATCGAGTATAAAATGTTCCTAACAAAATTTGGCCACGCTTCCGAAAAGCCTCCATATAATGGCACTCCACATTATACGATCCTTTGGGATTTGGACACGTTTTTCAATCTAATCAGGTTGTTTTATTTGGGCCCAAGTATATTTGGTATTTGGCTGTAATTTTATATCTTGAATGATCATCGAGTATAAAATGTTCCTAACAAAATTTGGCCAAGCTTCCGAAAAGCCTCCATATAATGGCACTCCACATTATACGATCCTTTGGGATTTGGACACGTTTTTCAATCTAATCAGGTTGTTTTATTTGGTAGAATGAATCCTACTAAAATTGTCAATATCAGTTCACTCTTCTGTATTTTGGGGTTTTATCACATGTTAGAACAAAATTGGCTGTAATTTTATATTTTAGATGATCAGTGAGTACAAAATCTACTTACTAAAAAGTATCAATATTGATGCAAGTTTCCGGGTAGCACCCATATAATGGGGGGATACCATTATATGGTGGAGTACGTTCAAGTCTTGGAAGACAAATTCAGCAGGACAACGCTCGTTTTTCAGCAGGACAACGCGCCAGTTCATAAAAGTCGCCGTACTCAAGTATGGTTAAAATTAAAAAATATTAAAATTTCCGACCAGAATCCGATCGAGAACATGTGTGGAATCTTGACTCGTCGTATCTATGCAGAAAACCGCCAATACCAAACATTTTATCTCCAAGAAGTGATTATCGATGAATGGCGGTCAATCGATGAAGACTTGCGAAAAATTTTGATCAACAGTGTGATGGATAAAATTTTTGAACTTATGCAAAATAAGGGAGGCCCTACCCATTATTTATAAAAGTTATTTTATTTTATTTAAGTTTTAAAAAATAAATTTATCTAATTTTGTAAAAGTGCGTCTATAGTTACGCAACACCAGCAATTTTGAAAGTGCAGAATTCGGCGAAACCATAAATAATAAATTAATTATTTTTGTTGGATAATATGTGTGTTTGATCGTTTTATTGTGAACCATAACTTAATGGGTCCATTTTATTTGTCAACTAACATACCAATTGAATTAAAGGTGCGTCTATAGTTATGATACGCAGTGTATTGGGGGTGCAAAATTATCTCTCGTAGAGTTGGCTATAATTAGGGATAACGAATTCCTGTGAATAAAAAATAGCATCCCAGAAATTATGCATGCATATGTTTTAGAAATACGACATAATTATTTCCCGTTAAATTTTCGGTATGTTGAAGTTCTTACTCCCGTTTCCAACCTGAGTGTTATCGGTAGTTGGCATGTTCAATACGGTTACATCGGACGGAGGTTTTGGTAAAACCTTCCAATTAGATAATATATCTTAGACATATGTTCTAATATTGCTGATTTTATGTTAGTTGTTCTCTTTCCAGCTGAGCTCAATGATAGATTTTTGCACATTTTTGGTATCGGATATATGAGAGGTGTTCTGTTTATAAGCTCAAAGATATTGATAAACGATTAGGCTTATAACCACCTGATTTGATATTTCACGTGGTATAGCAACATTTCAGGTACTTTAAGGAACAACAACGATGATCATCCAAAATATAAAATTACAGCCAAATACCAAATATACTTGGGCCAATATTGATACTTTTCTGTAGATTTTCTGCTCAAGAACTATCCCTTATATTAAATTAAAAGCAATGCTGTTGAAAACCGTGCCTAAGATCTTCAAAATACCAAATGTTTAGTGCTACCATTATATAGGCGGTACCCCGAAACACGTGCCAATATTGATAATATTTGGTACGGACAATTCTGTTCAAGTACAACCAATTCTATTGAAAAAATCGTTACAATTTCTCATACTGCGAGGTACCGTTATATAGGGATACCCTAAATAGTGAACTAAAATTTAACATTTTCAATACCAAATATCGTAGGATAGTAGCAATGTATGTGCAAATTTCAGAGCACTATCTTAAATCGTGGAGTGTAGCTTAATATTGGGCTATCTTGAATTATATTTGTAACTTATACATCAACAATAATGCTATGCAAGACAACGTTTGCCGGGCCCGCTAGTTATATATAATTTTATACTGTAAATTTCTTAAAAACTATTGAATACAAATATATAGTTTGCTTTGGCACTTGCAGTGGATTTTGGCGTAGTATATTTTATTCTTTTACATAGCATAAATAAATTAAGTTTCATGTTACTTTAATGCTGTGACAACCACCTTCTGGTTGTGTATGAATACTTTAGGCCATATCAAACGTATTTTGTGGGACATCACACAAATTATTTTTTGTTATTGTCTCAGTCATTTGACCGCCTCATATCTTTATCCAATTTGTTATTAATTATTTTGATAAACACTTACCCTTTTTCCATCATTCATTGTGAATTTCTACTTGGCTGCCATAAAAAACACGTACCCATATACAACCAGCAGCAACCAACTAAATACATCAAACAAATCGAATCACCTCCAAAGTATTCTGTAGGGACTCTGACTGTACTTCTATGGGAAACATTTGTCGTACCCCATCTCACCTTTTTGTATTTTTTTTTTTTGACAATAATAGGTGTGTCTGGTTACTTTTCCAGTAACATTTATTCAGTAAGTTCGAGTTCTGAGAGTAAGCCTTTCTTACTCTTTTTTACGATAATACTGAGAAAAGTAAACAGACAACATTTAGTAAGATTTAGCAAATAAACAGCTGATTCAAGAAAACGTTTGATTTGCGCCAAAATAAACAACAAACAAAGGACGAACACAATTATTTGTATTGCATTTAATATTAAAAATATAACGAATAATAAAAGAAAAATTGATTTGGTATGTTCCCCGGGAACATTTAAGCTTCCTGCATCAATACATTGCCCTCTATCTGGAACTTGCCAAAAATTATATAAGGAATTAGTTTCTAATTTAATGAAACTTTGCATTACTTACGAATTTTCTCCCATTTGCAGTAATTTTTATACAACTTAACTTCAAATTGAACTTTGCAAATTAAAAAAATGTTTTGAATAATTTTTGTATTTGGTCATAAAATGGCTGAGTTTGCAAAATCTTACTGCATAAAATTCTTTCAGTGAACTCCAGTATGTTTGTTGTTGTTGTTGAACTGTCAAACTTGCTCTCTCATTTGACTCTCTTTTACTGGATTTTTGGGTAAACAGACAACAGTTAGTAACATTTGGTAACAATTGTTACCAAATATCAAGTAAACAGACAGAGCTAATATTTTTTTGTTATGTTTAAAGACTTAGCGGTGTAAAAAAACAAAAGCCAGGTTGGTTCGACAATCAGCAACCCAAGTACTGATTCGTAAATCGACAGCAGGCGCAATCAGCAAAACAATGAAAATTTCAGCAAAATCAGGAGAATGATGTTTGTAGATACATATAGCACGACAGCAAACAGGAAACACTGCAGACTCGTGACGAATATTAACGATAGATGAACAGCTGTGGAGCATAGGAATAAACGAAACGGGAAAATGGTGGAAGGGGAGCAGAGAGTACAATAAGTAAGGATTCTTATAGGTAAAACGATAGCGTATAAATCATGCAAAATTATTAGTAAAATGTTATCACATAATATCACAGATGGTTTCGGTTGAGATCGCAATCAAACGAAAGTTTGATCAATTGTAGATGAGTTTTAAATTTTAATATCGGCCTCATTAATAAAATCGACCAGCGATTTGTAATGAGAAATTGACTTGGATTTTAACACAAGTTCAATATTGTTGAATACATTAAATATTTTATATTTGTATCTTAGTGAAGCGAATTTACTGCACAAAAATATGATGTGCTGTGCAGTATCAGGTACTTGACATACTTCACAATTAGGGGACTGAATTACACCGATGCGATGTAAGTAGTCTTTTTCAAATGTGTGACCCGTCAAAAGACGATTGATTATTTTAATATCCTTGGCAATCAAATTGGTATTCAGATACCAAGGTTTTTCAAACACATTATCAACGATGGCCGTAAATCTTCGACCTTTAGATTGAGATTTGAAGGTGAAATCATCATTCTATTCCTCATATATTTGTTCATTTATCATTCTTAGGGCATCGTTAGGAGTGAGCTTGATATTTAGTGGTGCTCCATATACCACTGCCAGCTTGGCAATGGAATCAGCTTCTTCATTGATTCCGATTCCACAGTGGCTTGGTATCCATACAATATGACACGTTTCCATTCCAGAATTGGCCAATAAGTTGTGAAAAAGGTCAACTGTATAATTGTCGCTGTTGGGTCTGATAAGCGCTTTGCATGCCAAAAGGCTTTCAGTGAAAATCACAACTTTTTTATAATCGTCTTCAATAGCTATTTCCAGTGCTTTAAGTATGGCCCAAAGCTCCCCCAACATTGAAGACGCTTTATGACCAATCCTGAAGTAAAATCTGTAATCTTGTGAGTAGTTGAAAACTCCACATCCAGTCGAGCTAGAAGACACAGAAGAATCAGTGACAAAGATCGTAAAATTCATGTTTGCATAGTGCGATAGACCTCTTCTGAGTAATGCATTAACAGCTTCGTTTGTGTTTGGAATCTGGCAACAGGTTGAGTTTTAACTGAAGATTGGTTTGTAGAGTATAATCAGGCACGTTCGAGATCGAGTCAAAAATCTGTTTAAACTGGTTGTAAATGTAGCTGTAGCTGGATTTAACTAATGTATTATCAGAAATGATGTTATATAAGGCAGGGTTATATAATTTGATTTTGATTATTTCTTTAAGCCATTTTGCTCTAAACGAAGGATGGACTTCCCCGGCAAGAGCATAAATGACATGCACTGGCGTTGACTTAGTCAGACCAAGACATCTCCTGAGTAGATCGTTTTGTAGGATTTCAATCTTTTTATTGATAGAGGTCCTGGCGTATTCAATCTTGGACCTGACTACACCTTTGTAGATGTTTAAGGCTGTTTTCGGATGAAGACCTCCTTTAATCGAGGTTAAGCATTTAAGCATATTAGATCTATGACGTGCCTCTGGCACCACAGTATCGTAGTGGTCTCTAACCGTAAGGGAGTTGGTGATTATTCTCCCAAGAAATCTTAATTTCCTTGTTTGTGGGACAGCTAGACCATCAACAACAAGATTAATATCCTTTATGCTGTTTTTAGCAAAATACATAGTGAACGATTTTGCGGGATTGAAAGAAAGGTTGAGATCAGCACAGAGCCGCTTAAAGACAGATTTTTTCCTATGTAGATTTTGAGCAGCCAAATCAAAGTCTTTGTGGAAGGACATGATAGAAAAGTCATCAGCATATTGGAACACTAAGGTACTATCATCTTCAATAGCATGTAACCCTGCTGTGTAAATGTTAAAAAGAAGCGGAGATAGACAGCTCCCCTGGGGGAGGCCATCTTTAACCGTCACCTTCGCATTTCCAAAGGTCAACACTCTTTCAGAGAGAAAATTTTTAATCCACCGACAGAAGAACCAGTCAACCCCATTATGCCAAAGCTGGTTAATCAGTATGTCATTTCTAACGCAATTATATGCGTTGCTGATATCTAAAGATAGGAGGAGAACCTTGTATCAATTTTTTTTCAGAAGGGCTAATCTATACAATAGTTCGTTAATGCATGTAGATGTTGACATATTTTTTCGATATGCATATGACCTTACAGGAAGAGATTTACACTCATCTCATAGCCTCTGTATTCTCTCTTTTATCATCAAGTTACAGCACTTCAGCAACACAGGAATAAGGGAAATAGGTCTAAAGTTGCATATCTGATCATGATCCTTATTTGGCTTGGGTATAGGAATAATCTTGATAGTTCTCCAACTATCACGAATATTATTATTCCTCACAGCATTATTGATAGCAGTAAGTACGGCCCGTTTGTATGTTCCAGGAAGAGCTTTAATCACAGGGTATGTAACTCCATCAGCACCTCCTGCCGAGTTCGCTCTCTTGTTATCTAAACACTCTACAAACTCTTCGAATTCAAAAGGAACAAAGTTGTCGTAATGGTCTTCCTCCCAGTCAAATGTTTACATGCTGTTTTCTTCCGGGACCTGTTCTTTTAGGAGCTCTACATATTTCTGGTTATTTTCTTCATTCCATTGCGTCTTAACAGGATTTTGCCTTCCCCTGACATTGTTTATAAATTACCAGGTTTTCCTTGTGCTGTGCATTCGATCAACTTCATCAATTTTTGCGAGAAAGCTTTCTCTCTTGGCTCTTTCTTCCAGTTTTCAATTTCAATTCTGGCATTTTCCACGTTGCGGTACGATGGATATCATCTGGCTTTCTTTGTAGCAGCTGCTTGTTTTCTGTAGAGTGCAAGCAAATTACTATTCCACCAATACTTAGGTGTTCTATTAGGGTTGAGTACGTGGGTGGCACCATCAATTTCCCGCCTCAGGCACTTTCTATACTTTCAAAGTCAGATTCAAATACTACCTTTCCCAAGGATTCATATAACTTGTTTCTCGACAGGAATTTGTTGGAGTTTATCCTGGAGTTATGAACCTCAACAATAATCGGGAAATGTCTACTTCCACCGAGATAGTTCTCTGTAACCGCCCAATCTGCAGACACACTACTACTCACGAATGCTAGGTCTAAGACAGATCCGTCGGAGTCTATATTCCTTTTAAAGGTCACTATGCCACTGTTGATGCATCTTAGATCCGAGTTTAGAATCAGATTCTCCAAATCTTTGCCTTTCCTTGTAGACAACAAATCACCCCAACTCTCGTTTCTAGCATTAAAATCACCCAGCAACACATCTTCACCTTTGTCTTCCAAGAAGTTAAGAAGTCTCTCCATCTCCCCATTGAAGGCATCCCCTGGCAACAGCGTGACCGTTGTGCCACTAAAGTGGCAATTTTGCCACTTTTTTTCGCCTTTGCTACTTTTGTGATACTTTTTCATTTTGATACAAAATGTACCACTTTTTGAATTTTTGTGAAACTTTTTGTTACTTTGTGCCACTTTTTTAAAAAAGTACATAAATTAAAGCGATTTTGCATAAAACATAATGATTTGTTTTGTAATATTGTATCAGACGGAGCGATTTTTATTTTGATTATTATTAGGTCGCATTCGCATTTGTGTGTTGGTCTGTTCCCGTACTGCAAGAATCTACTAGATTTTACTATTTTCTTCGATAACATAAAGGAAAATTCGTTATCGTAGTAAAAAGTAGTAGATTGTTGCAGTACGGGAACAGACCATGTGAGTTTCGATTTGTAGAATTTTCGATTGCTAAGTCCCAATTTAGATTAGGCGAGTTTACTTGCGGCAAGTTTTTGTTTGCTGGAGAGAGGGGCAAGGGGAATAGAAATGGAAAAAATTTGCTCGTACCGACAATTTTCTGGCAATTCGTTTTGTGTATTTTGTTTGTAGTGTCAGTAATTTGAAATACCAATCCAAAACATTTTCGAACATAACAAAACATGCACAAAATATCAAAAAAAAACAAAAATTGGTTTGAAACCGAATTGCCTTGTATAGACGCATGAAGCAATTTCAAAAGAGAACGATAAAAATTGCCGCAATTAAACTCGCCTAATCTAAATCAGGACTAATTGTGAATAAGTAATTAAAAAATAAATGTTATTCAATAACAATATATGGTCTGTTCCCGTACTGCAAGAATCTACTACTTTTTACTACGATAACGAATTTTCCTTTATGTTATCGAAGAAAATAGTAAAATCTAGTAGATTCTTGCAGTACGAGAACAGACCAATAGTATATACCGCTTATATATTGTAAGAATATGTGATTTTATTTAGTTTTTTTTTTTCAGTTTACTGTATATTAAAATACACATAAATGAATTATTTGTTATGTTTTATATAGTTTTTTATTAAATAAAAAGTAAAAAAAGTGTGCCACTTTTTGTGACACTTTTTCAGAAGTTATGTGCTACTTTTTTTAAAAAATGATACTTTTTGTGATACTTTTTGAAAATTTTCAGCGGTCACGCTGCCTGGCAAGGAAGGAGGAAAATAAACAGAGACAATATGCAAATTGTGAAATTGATTGGTGGTTTTAGCAATAATAATATCATATTCTGTGTCAAACTTGACTTTGCAGAAGCGTATATGTTTTTTAAAAGTAATGGCGTCACGTCATTGCCTTTAAAAAATGTGAGATGCTCCACATTTTAGAATCCTCGCAGAAAAAAGATCAATGGCATCTAGAGCCGTGGTGTTACCGTTCATTGAAAATACATCGCGAACAAACTTTAATAGCTCAGAAGTTACCCTTCCGAGCTCTGAAATCCGCTGGTCTTCTTTCAGAAAGACCGGAGCTGATGGAGACGGCGTCTGAAACATTCTTTCCGCCATTTTGACTCCTGGGGAATGAACAGATTTTTTCCTAGGGAGCTTGTTTCTGTCTTTACCCTCCTTGTTCTTTGATGGCAATTGGGGAAATGTTTCATCATCAACCAGCAGGTCGAATCTGTTCCTTTTTCCATATTCCATGATGACTTCCATTTTCGACATCTTTTTTTGTGTCATTATCTTGTTGATTTCTATTTCCTTGTTCCATTTAGTACAATGTGCTTTGTCAACAGAAATATGTCCAAACTTACCACAAAGTATGCATTTATTTTCATTGCACTGACCATCGCAAGTGCCACCATCTTTTCCACATCGCAAACATCGTTCTTGTGATCTACATCCTAGCCTAGTGTGACCTAACCTCCCACACTTATGGCACTGCCTCACCGCTGGATAGTAGGTATCCACCCTTATCACAACTTTATGGAGGATCACCCAATCAGGATGATCGGTTCCATAAAACCCAATTTTAACTGTTTCCATGGGAATATATTTGTCCGGGTTATTTGGATCTTTCTTGGAAAAGCGCTTTACTGATGCTACCTTCTTACTCGACACAATCTCTCTCAAAATCTCCTCTTCTGACCAACATACAGGAACGTCCCTGATCACCCCAAACGTCTCAGTAAAGTTTCTTGGGATGAACGCCCTCAACTTTCTCTTTCTCAACTTTTCGTTGCGCACAAAGTCATTGGCAGACTTAATATCCTCAAACGAGATTTTATAAAGTGTGACCCCTATCGCCACAATCTTATTGATCTCATCAAACTCATCTGACTTCAAGCCTTTAATTTTTTCAATAAAATAAAGACCATTTTTCACCCTCTTATTTTTAACATTCTCAGCGCCAGACGTGTCAACAAGGACATGATTCTCATTATAAAGAACTGTCTCTTCATTGAATTTTCTTTTTTTCTGATTCAGTAGAATGTTCTCACCAGGCTCTCTGTCTCTTCTGTTACCTTTGCATCTTCCGCTCTCCTGCTCCCCTAACTCCATGGCCTCATCTCCCACAGCACTGCTTTCACAAGCGTTTGTCATATTTTCACCTTCAATCTCCACATTCTTTATTCTGTGCTTCCTCCTTACAGCTTTTCTCCACTGCTATTCAGGTTTGCCACTGTCTACGCGACAAACAATGAGGGAATTCGGCACGATCGTGCCATCACTTCCATCCTTCTCGGCCATAACTAATGGCCACAAACATACACGCGCCTCTCAGAGGTTATGTATTAAGTTAATACGGGTTGATTTATGTGAAGTAATTACAAACAAAATTTTGGAACATTGAAGGAAAATAAGCGTGGAGGAAATAGAACTAAGTTGTTGACACCACAAGTTTTAAGTCTGATCGAGTTCTATATAGAAAGTCAACCTGGAATTACCCTCAAAGCCATAAAAACTAAACTGTTGAGAGAAAATGATATAAATATTTCCACAAGCTGCATAGAATATGGATTACGGAAATTAAAAATTACGTTGAAGATGGCCTCTATTGAAATAGAACGAAAGAATGACTCCAGAACATTAGGCTTGAGACAAAAATATGCTCAAGACTTTACAAAATGGATACCCCAACAAGGAGAAAAATTTATATTCATTGATGAGTGTGGATTTAATCTTCACATACGAAGAACCCAAGCCCGTTCAAAACAAGGAACAAGAGCACACATTGTGTTGCCTACGGTCAGAGGTCGTAATGTCTCTATAATTGCAGCAATAAACAAAGCGGGAGTTGTACATCACACAATCGTTTCTAATTCCAGTGTCAATGCATTTATAAATTATTTATAGACATTTTTTTTTGAGAAAATCAATCCAGAGTTGGAAAATAACGCTCAAATACAAAAGCGACATGACATAAAAAATTTGATCGAATCCAAAAGATGCAACCTTAAATTCTTACCTCCTTATTCTCCAATGCTAAATCCAATCGAAAAGCATTTTCAAAAATAAGAAAATTATGTCCAAGAGCTGAGCTGTGTGACGTTTCAATGGAACATAACATTGTTGATGTAATCGAGCGAAGTATTCAAAAGCTTACTCGGCAAGATTGTTCTAACTACGTTATGGACATGGTTTTGAAAATCCCACAAGCTGCAAGTCGGGAACCCCTTCATTAAGATAAGCAGTTACCTTATCATCAACAATTTATTAAGTCAAATATGTATTTCGCATTTAGGACCGGGTATTCAATTCTTGTTCTTAAATATTTATTTATTAAAATGTCAAGAAATACCCCAGTTTGTATTACTATTTATTTAGTTTTATGTAGTAAAGATATTAAATGAAATCACACCGAATTAAAGAATATTTATGTTAATTACATAGCCATACAACTATAGTTGTTAATATTCTTTGATTTAATTTTCAAATATTGGTTTAAAACTACTGCAAATATTATATTTCCTTAGATAAGAATAAAGGTTTCATTTAATTTGGAAAAAGTTTCATTCTATTTGTAAAAGGTTTCATTCTATTTGTAAAAGGTTTCATTTCAATTGGAAAAGGTTTCATTTAATTTGGAGGGTTCATTTAATTTGGATAAGGTTTCATTTAATTTTGAAAAGGTTTCATTTAATTTGGAAAAGGGTTCAATTAATTTGCAAAAGGTTTCATTTAATGTGGAAATGCTATATATTAAAATGATTTTTATCATTTTTATGATTATAAAATAATAATAACAATTATTGTAATATTGATTAATAATATTAAAAATAATATTATTAACCAAAATAAATAAATAATTTAATAAACAATCAAATGACATCACCGCCCCCTACAATTACCGCCGAACATTAAAAATTTGTAAGATCCCTCTATATGGATCGCCAAACATTAAAAAAATGTAGGATCCACCATAGTTGGAAAAATCCGATTTTTCATCACTGGTATGAAACTTTAACGTGTGAGATTAACCTTAGAAAAATCACAGTGAACAATCAGTTTGTCACATTGATTAAGAGATGTCACCAAAAGTCAATCAATTTTATTACTACAAGTGATGGAATTTTATCATTAAAAAATAAAATATTACGATAAAATTGTAAAAAGATACAGTTATATATTAAAAAAAATTGAATAATCTTTTATTCAAACATATTTAAAAAAAAATCATTTTCTTTAAATATGAAATATATTTATTATATCCCATAGAATACAGTGGTAAACCAAAAATACCACAGCTAAACTATTTGCTGATTTTTTTAACCGCGGCAATCAGCAAATACAAGCTGTTAAATAAAGGCGGATACACCACATATTACGAACATATTTCTATGGTAACAGAAATAACAAAATTAACCTAAAAGAAACCCCACAGAAATCCTCTGTGGGGTTTCTTTTAGTTTGTTTGTTTCCTCTGGTTTGGAAAATAGAAGTAAAACATGAGTGAGTACCAAAACCAAAAAAAACTTGCTATAACCTCAAACCCAAAAGTTGCCATAAATATAGAGCCATAATCTTATGATCCCCGTGATTACATTGATTACATCATTCACAATAATTACATAAGCATTTTGATTTTGTAAAGAATATTTTAAGGCGTTAGTAATTGCATTACAGTTATATCGTATTAAGGGTATTCACGAAAATATCCTAGCATAATTTAATATGATTTAAAATAATTAAAAATAAAAAAATATAATTTGCATATAAAAATTCTATGATGTACGATAATATAACCTAAACCTAAATATATAACCTAAATATTTTTTAAAGAAAGAAATATGAAAATTTAAAATAAGATACCTAAAGTAAATAATTATCAATAATGCTAATTTAAAAATACATATAAATATAAAAACAGATAAATAAAAGAAATTGTATATACATAATATATAATAAATAATTTAAGTTACAAAAAAAAAAAAAAAAAATTGCATGCTATTAGAAGAATTACAATATATATATATATATATATATATATACTAGCGGGCCCGGCAAACGTTGTCTTGCCATAAACGTTATTTTCCTTTCTAAAGTTTCAAAATAGGTCCCATGGGCTGTCGGTGTGTGTCAAATTGCTCACACATACAATTATAAAAGAGAAAATTTTGAAAATAAAAAATATTTTCAAAATTGTCATTCATTCCTTTTTGTTTTTATACACTAACCGAAAAATTTTGATATTTGTGGCAAACATTAGTTCGGAACAGATCGAAATATGTGAGGAATATTACGTCGGAAGGGCAAAAAAGAAACAAATATATCTTTATATGGGAAAATGTATCATCAACAACCATATTTGCATAAAATATTAAATTTTTTTCTTCCTTAAAATTTGAAAATAATATTTTAACAAAATTTCTCCCAGTATATGACATAGAAACAGAACTTTTGAAAATTTTGTATTTGAAACATATACAATCACAAAACTTGAATGTATTAGTGTGGACAGCCCTGCTTTAAACGTACGTGCCATGCCAAGTACATTATTGCTTATACTTTGGTTTGGATTGGCCGATGATTACACAAAATTGAGTTTAAATTAAGGACCGTAGTATCTAAAAACGTGAAGAACTTTAAAACATGCTAAGTCGACTTACCATACAAATCTTTCTAACAAAAATTAAGAATAATTGTTCACTGTTTAATGTTTTAGTGTCGGGTAGTTTAGGTACTTTTTAACCCAATTGGCTGTAATAATATACATTGCGTTCCCATTGGGTAACAAACCCTCTTACAAAAGTTATCGATATCGGTCTATTTTTTAAGATATCCTTCATATAGTGGTACCCCAGTCCCGAACGACTACTTGTATAAAAGTTTGGTTCGGTCGAACTTACAGACGTCTTTACTTGTTATTAGATTTCCTCATTTTATAAAACGGTGAATGATATATAACGCATGTATTTTTAAAACAAATTGGCAACATCATGAGACTCTATGTTATGTTTTTGACAGAGGTTTTGGTATACCCTTCACATTAGGTATTATGCCCATTACGCATCCTAGGAGTAATAGCAATGTATGTGTTAAATTGCAAAGATTTATAAATTTCGAGCTCTTTCGTTTTAAATGTTTGACAATAAAATTACAAACATGTCAACTACCGATATACTGAGGACATCCTATAAAAACCTTACTTAATATTAGGCTACCGTTATCAGAAAGTCTTATAAACATATTTGAGAAAAAAATTGATTAAATTCATATCATGTAATATTCAGCAATTTGGGCTTTTGATGTCTAAACTATGTTTGCTTTTCATTTATTTAATTTTTAAACGGAAAAAAATCATTTGGAGGACCGTTAATGGCACCGGTAAATTATGCCTATTATGCATTTTTATATTCCTGGTTTATAGTTAGTTGTTCTCATTCAAGTTTAATAGTCGAATTTTGCAATGAAAAGATAAGGCAGATAATAATTTTAATTCAAAACGACGTGGTGCAATCATAACAGCTCGATACTAAATTCGTGGAAATGCAAATAGTCTTCATAATATATTTTCGCAAATTTTTCGCGGTTTTCGATTTTTTTCTCACCTTTTAAACCTTCCCTGAAGCTCCACGAACATTTCAAGACTAAGATATGAAAAATCCGTTCAGCCGTTCTCGAGTTTTAGCGAGACTAACGAACAGCAATTCATTTTTATATATATAGAAGATATATATATATATATTACATAATATAAAAATTGTATTCTAATCAGAAACAATATGCAATTTTACTATTAAAATATTAAAAAATTCTATAAATTGAAATAAATTTGTTTAAAAGAAAAATAACTAAATTTAAATTTGTAAATTTAATTAATAAAAAAACGATATTAAAAATGAACATTATTTATCTGATAAATTTTTGAAACTTGTTAATATTTAATCTAAATGTATTGATTTCTAAACTAAAAATGGGTTGAAAATTAATCAGATAGCAGCTGATTTGATTGCGTTTGTGGTATTTTCAAAAATTAATGGCATGAAAATACCATGGCTGACTGAAAAATGTCATAAGGGGAGGGAAAAGCCATAGAGGTGTAACATCTAAACCTCGTTAAAGTGGAAATCTATATGGTGTTCAATTTAAACTATGGAATAATGGTATAATATTTTGGAATACATCCGATTAATAGAATTAAATTTAACTTATGATTTATTTAACTTCGTTTGAATTCAAAAACAGATATTAAATTTTATATTGGCATTTAAAGCGGAAAGAATCCACCCATTTCCGGCGAGCTATGGCGAGGTAAGGTCACACTAGGCAAATATTTGACGAAAAGTGTCAAATATTTCTTTGCCATAATCTGACCACAAAATATTTTCAATGGCAAACACAGCTGATTTTGGGCAAACAAAGTTATTTGACAGTAAACAAAATTTTGTGTAAAGTGCCCCCAATGTGAACGCCGACTAGCAAATATTTACCTTATTTTTGGTCAAACATTTATTTTCCCTTACAATATTTTTGTACGGCCAAACAATGGAAAATAACAGCTGATGAATTCATTGTGTTTGCGTTTATATTGTTCGAATTTCGTCATTTTGTTTGAAAACAAAACATTTTTGACACTTTATCCAATCAAATATGGCATTTTTATTAGTGAAAAACATAATTTCAGGTCCTAGGTACGCTTTCAAACCGAATAATCTTAATATTGGCATTTCGAATTCTTTTTGGGGAAGACACCGCCTCGCAATGTTCAACATAGGTCAACATTTGTATATATGTAGCTGCGATATAATGACAAAGCCCGGTTTTCGATCTGTTGTAGGTTTTAAACATATTTTCAAGCGATGTGGCCGTGGTTTGCATTTGGGATTTATATTAAGTAAAAAACTTTATTTTGTATTTCGGGTTCTCAGATGGAAAATTATCTCGTCACATACAATTTTCAAATCTCGACATATGGCCTAGTCAAACATGGAGTTTTGACATATTCTCCATACAAAGGTCCCGCCCCATTTGGTACAATCCGAATTTTATTACCAAATGGGATCTAATTTGGTGGTGGTTATTAAAACGTTCGGCACGGCTGAATTTAACCGCAAATTATTTCATTCATAATTCAAATCCTGGCAAGATCTAGCTACATCCTCCATATATACGTTACATCCGATTTAATATATAAGCGGATTCCTTAAGGGTATGATGTATATTGTACTATTTAGAACAATTGCATAAAATACCTTATTAATAACTTATAAAATATACGACAGGATTAAAAAAATAATCGAAGATGGCCATAATTTCTCTGTATATTTGCTGGCAAAAAAATTTATGCTTTTTGACAGTTTGATCAAACTGTTTCATGGTGCAAATATATTTTCCAATGTGACCACACGTCAAACATGTTTTCCCATTTGATTATTTGACACTATTTGCTCACTGTTTAAACAAACAAAATGTGTCAAATATTTGAGTGTAATGTGAACACAAAATCAAGAGTGTGCATATTTAAAATTTTTTGGGCATACAAAAATTTTTGAGTCAAATATTTGCGTAGTGTGACCTTAGCTTAAGACCTGCATACCAAATCCGCTTAAACCGAGTGTCACATATATGGCGCCCAACTTTCGAGCAACCCAATTTTTTGACCAAACTCTTCATCTAGCTATTATCGCAGAATCGGTATCCCGGACGGCAATTTTAATGCCATGCCGCGTTGTACAGATACTCCGATAAAGTCAAATGTTGAGTTACTGATTGAAGAAAGTGACATTACAATCATAGAAGAATCATATTTTTCGGCTACAGTGCTAAAGTAATAATAATAAATCTAAGAAAGTAATAATCATAGACTTCGAAAAGTATAATCCATAAAAAAAGTTGATAAAAAATCGTATTCCAAAAAAAAAAAAAATCATTTACATATTATACAAAACCCGGTTTAAAATGGACACATTATTTAATTTTGTTATTAAATTATAAGCATAACTAAATATATTTAATACAATTATATTCTAAATAATTAATTTCCTGATTAAACAAATTAGAAAATAATAATATTTTAGATCTAAAAAAAAACAATTGTATACAAATTTCCAAATTTAATGTAACAAATTAAATATCAAGCTGCTATCTAACAAAAATATTTCAACCCAATAAAATTATCAAAAAAAAAAAAAAAAAAAAAATAAAAAAAAATTATAATTATAAAATATTTATTTTTATGTTTATAGAATCTTTATTTTGATTGAACAAATTAAAAAAATTATTTATATCTACAAAAATTATACATTTACAAATTATATATTTAAAAATTATAAATTACTTAATTTTGTTAATTATTTATATATACATATGTATAGTATTGTATATTGTACTATATGCATAATATTATAAATTCATATATTATATATAGTATAAATCAGCATATATCTGAAAGAGAAAAAAAAAGAATTAAGTTAAAAAAGAAGGAAATTCAGATAATTCCATATAATTTTAATCAATTAAACAGTTACTTATGAAAATAATGTAAAAAAATGATGAATGTTTGAATATTCAAATTTAAAAATGGTAAAAAAACAATTAATCAATTTACAAACTTTAAATATATTTGTCTCTATTACATAATTATATTTTCCACTTATATTTAACCTTTCATATACATTTTATAACAAATTATCAAAATGACAAGTAAAAATCCCAATATTTTACCTAGCAGGTCTTCTACTAGAATAGCTAATAACAACAGCACTTCTGTAGACCCTGTTCCTTCTACTTCCCATGCGGCAATATAAAATAATAATTCTACTGATAATCAAATTTCACTAAACAATCCTGTGGCAAGT
The DNA here is from genome assembly GCF_032173495.1 of Musca vetustissima. Classification (NCBI taxonomy): domain Eukaryota; kingdom Metazoa; phylum Arthropoda; class Insecta; order Diptera; family Muscidae; genus Musca; species Musca vetustissima. The sequence continues at coordinate 71,644 of NW_026886106.1, forward strand.
CAAGCCAACACCAACAGTTCAATAACGTCTGTCATTGGTGCAAATCGTACATTTATTCAATCTGGAATACCACCATTAATGTCACTAAATGTTCATGTACCAACAGGTCCACAAACGACATCTTCACCAGACACAGGAACGTCTGTGACCAGACCTGAATTTAGTAGTTTAACAGCACAAGAAGTGAGAAATCAATTTGAAAGGGATTCTAGAAATCTACCTACAAGTGAAAACATAAATCTAGAAGCACCTATAAACAGTATAAATAGTAATAGCGGACAAAGCTTACGTGAATATAGCATTTCCACATTAAATGAAACCTTTTACAAATTAAATGAACCCTTTTCCAAATTAAATGAACCCTTTTCCAAATTAAATGAAACCTTTTCCAAATTAAATGAAACCTTTTCCACTTGAAATGAAACCTTTTACAAATAGAATGAAACCTTTTCCAATTGAAATGAAACCTTTTACAAATAGAATGAAACTTTTTCCAAATTAAATGAAACCTTTATTCTTATCTAAGGAAATATAATATTTGCACTAATTTTAAATCAATATTTGAAAATGAAATCAAAGAATAATAACAAATATAGTTGTATGGCTATGTAATTAACATAAATATTCTTTAATTCGGTGTGATTTTATTTAATATCTTTACTACATAAAACTAAATAAATAGTAATACAAACTAGGGTATTTCTTGACATTTTAATAAATAAATATTTAAGAACAAGAATTGAATACCCGGTCCTAAATGCGAAATACATATTTGGCTTAATAAATTGTTGATGATAAGGTAACTGCTTATCTTAATGAAGGGGTTCCCGACTTGCAGCTTGTGGGATTTTCAAAACCATGTCCATAACGTAGTTAGAACAATCTTGCCGAGTAAGCTTTTGAATACTTCGCTCGATTACATCAACAATGTTATGTTGCATTGAAACGTCACACAATTTAGCATTGGAGAATAAGGCGGTAAGATTTAGCATTGGAGAATAAGGCGGTAAGAATTTAAGGTTGCATCTTTTGGATTAGATCGAATTTTTTATGTCATGTCGCTTGTGTATTTGAGCGTTATTTTCCAACTCTGGATTGATTTTCTCAAAAAAAATTTCTATAAATAATTTAAATCTGTCTGCATTGACACTGGAATTAGAAACGATTGTGTGATGTACAACTCCCGCGTTGTTTATTGCTGCAATTATAGTGACATTACGACCTCTGACCGTAGGCAACACAATGTGTGCTCTTGTTTCTTGTCTTGAACGGGCTTGGGTTCTTCGTATGTGAAGATTAAATCCACACTCATCAATGAATATAAATTTTTCTCCTTGTTGGGGTATCCATTTTGTAAAGTGTTGAGCATATTTTTGTCTCAAGCCTAATGTTCTGGAGTCATTCTTTCGTTCTATTTCAATAGAGGCCATCTTAAACGTAATTTTTAATTTCCGTAATCCATATTCTATGCAGATTGTGGAAACATTTATATCATTTTCTCTCAACAGTTTAGTTTTTATGGCTTTGAGGGTAATTCCAGGTTGACTTTCTACATAGAACTCGATCAGACTTAAAACTTGTGATGTCAACAACTTAATTCTATTTCCTCCACGCTTATTTTCCTTCAATGTTCCAAAATTTTGAAATTTTTTTTTTTTTGAGAAAATTAATCCAGAGTTGGAAAATAACGCTCAAATACACAAGCGACATGACATAAAAAATTTGATCGAATCCAAAAGATGCAAACTTAAGTTCTTACCGCCTTATTCTCCAATGCTAAATCCAATCGAAAATGCATTTTCAAAAATAAAATTATGTGCAAGAGCTGAGCTGTGTGACGTTTCAATGGAACATAACATTGTTGATGTAATCGAGCGATATATTCAAAAGCTTACTCGGCAAGATTGTTCTTACTACGTTATGGACATGGTTTTGAAAATCCCACAAGCTGCAAGTCGGGAACCCCTTCATTAAGATAAGCAGTTACCTTATCATCAACAATTTATTAAGTCAAATATGTATTTCGCATTTAGGACCGGGTATTCAATTCTTGTTCTTAAATATTTATTTATTAAAATGTCAAGAAATACCCCAGTTTGTATTACTATTTATTTAGTTTTATGTAGTAAAGATATTAAATGAAATCACACCGAATTAAAGAATATTTATGTTAATTACATAGCCATACAACTATATTTGTTAATATTCTTTGATTTAATTTTCAAATATTGGTTTAAAATTAGTGCAAATATTATATTTCCTTAGATAAGAATAAAGGTTTCATTTAATTTGGAAAAAGTTTCATTCTATTTGTAAAAGGTTTCATTTCAATTGGAAAAGGTTTCATTCTATTTGTAAAAGGTTTCATTTCAAGTGGAAAAGGTTTCATTTAATTTGGAAAAGGTTTCATTTAATTTGGAAAAGGGTTGATTTAATTTGGAAA